>NC_043714.1:51484468-51498731 GCF_006229205.1 Suricata suricatta
TTTAAAAAATTTAAGTAAAAAAAAAGTAATAATAATAAAAAATACGTACAGAAAAAGGCGAATAGAAAAAAGAAGAAGAAAAAAAAAGAAAAAACTTATAAAAAAGCAAAAAAAAAAAAAACCCTAAAAAAAACAGCAGCTCCCTCTTGTGGATAGGCGTGGTTTGATGTGGTAGGTCTTCGAGGCTGCTCTCAGAGGCTCCGCCTTGGTGTTTGCAGAGATTAGATAGGCAGGTGGCACACCAAGTTCTGCTGAACAAGAACTGTAGGCCACTCTAATGAGTCCGATCTCCTTTTGCCGCGGTTGAGCAGAGTTGTATTTTCCAGTCCATGCACTCTTTATGCTACCACAGATGATGTTTTTGTTTTGGTTGCTGGCTTCTTAGGGGGAGGAATCAGTTTGTCTAGGCTCAGGCTGGGATTTCAGCTGACCCTGCCGGAGGGGAGATGCGCAGCAGGAGGTGAAGTGCGCACAGTCTCAGACCCAACCCCCAGCGGGGATCGTGTTAGCGTTGGGGGAGGAATGAATGCGCAGCTGTTGCCTGAGGCAGTGCCGGGAGCTGCTGGAAATGAGCTGGGAGCTCCTGTAGCCTGTGCGCGCACCCAGGTCTCCACCGCCGCCAATTCCTTGCCGGGATCACGCAGAGGTGGAGGCTATTTTTTCCCAGTTGGCACCCGGGATTCAGGCTTCACGGGGCCAATGCTGGGGGCAAGATGCACCGTGGAAATGAGGTGCGTGCTCCCACTTCCAAAACCGAGGTCGAAGTGAGCACCCCTATCACCGCTGTGGCAGTGGTCGCTGACTCCTCGCCAAGATGGCACTGGGCTTGCGCGCCACCTGGGCTCGGGATTTAGGCTACCCAGCAGTTATCTATGGAGTGAGCTTCCCTCTCCAAGCGCAGTTAAGCGTTCTTTACCTCTTCCCCAGAGACAGTACTATGAGCGTGTTCAGTCTCTCTGTCTCTTCCCTTTGTCTCTCGGGCTCCGCGCACTTGCCCTGTGTTGGGCTGGGGCTCCCACCTCCCCTGCCCGTCTCGGGCTGGCCCGTTTTCCAATCTCCCCAGTTCGCACTCACTCAGGTATCCTTCAGGTTCTCTTCCTTCTGGAGTCCGTATTTTCTCCTTCCGCTCTTGCAGATGAGAGCAATGTCCTTCTCAGTTCGATCGATGGGACAGACGAAGTTTACAGAGCTCCCTTCCTCTCCGCCATCTTGGCTCCTCCCTCTATGGCAATTTTAAATCTAACATTTTAGTTATGGTAGTTTATTTAATTCCCATAATTATATTAGGTATACAGAAACATTGTCCTATTTTACAGATGAGAAAACTGAGACACAGAAAAATTATGTATTGTCCAGGTTTGCACAATTGAACAAATTTCAGAGCTGAGACTAGATCATAAAAATCTTTTCATCACTATCTTCATCATACCCTATCCTACTTCTCCTTGAGAGATACATGTATGAAAGTGGGTAAAAGAGGTACCCTTCTAACAGCTTTGTGGTTGAATTTCTATTGGTTGTATATAAGGCTTATATGGATAAGTAAATAATTCATAGCAAATATACTGGAGGAGCTAAGAGGATTGAGGGAACAGTTAAAAACAGTCATAAGGGGGCGCCTGGGTGGCTCAGTCGGTTAAGCATCCAGCTTCAGCTCACATCATGATCTCATGGTCTGTGGGTTCCAGCCCCACGTCGGGCTCTGTGCTGACAGCTAGCTCAGAGCCTGGAGTCTGCTTCAGATTCTGTGTCTCCCTCTCCTCTGACCCTTCCCTGCTCGCACGGTCTCTCTCTGTGTCTCAAAAATAAAAATTAAAAATTAAAAAAAGAGTCATAAGCCCTTTTGGAACTAGTAGGATTCCGGGGTCTCTTCTCCCTTGTAGGTAAGTGAATCAAGTCCAGTGACTTCAGGTTAAATTGCATCTCCACTGAATTTTACATTCCCACAGGAATAGTGGATCAACTTGGCTTAGGTCAGACAAATATCCAAGGATACTAAGTTGGTAATGATGGCACCCTTGAATTATTCCATCATTCTTAGAGAAAAAGTCTAAGTCTCTTGGAGCGCGGCAGCCACCTTTCATGGTGGTTTATTCTCTCAATATGTCATATACCTTCCTATGGTTTATGTGGTAATGTGTTGGAATTTGAACTGAAATAAAATGGCTTCACTAAAACACATGAACATTAAGACAGATTGCTTTTCTATTTACTCACCTCTTTTTAATTTTGCCTCCTTTGTCTTTAAATCTGCGTCTAGTCACATATTTAAGCTGAATTAGATGCATGTAACATTGTTACCAAAAAACTGAAGTTTGGCTGCTCATTGTTCAAAAATCCAAAACTCAAGGGCTCCTGGGTGACTCAGGCGGTTAAGCGTTCAATTTCGGCTCAGGTCATGATCTCATGGTTTGTGGGTTCGAACCTCATGCTGGGCTTTATGTTGACAGCACAGAGCCTGAAGTCTGCTTTGGATTCTGTGTCTCCCTCTCTGTCTGCCCCTCTCCCACTCATGCTCTGCTCTCTCTTTCTCTCTCTTTCTTTCAAAAATAAATAAACATTTAAAAAATTAAAAAATATCCACTACCTAAGAGACAAGTTTTGACTGGAAAGGAATAGGAGCTTTATTCAGGAGCCCAGCCACCTGGAGAGAAGGTGGACTCTTGTCCAAAAATAAAGTCTGAAGTTTCTACTTGGCCCTAAGATTTTTTCAAGAAACGTTAGGGTAGTTAATCAGTAAAAGGGGAGCACAGTGGTCTGTAACACTTCTTGACTGTGTGCAAATTCAGTGGCATCAGCTACAGATATTATCATGGTGCGTGGCACTAGGAGGGTGTGTATTGGTGTGGGGAGATGGTACAAGAGGGTTTGTTTCTGAGTCTTTCTAGGAAACAGTGCACTATCTACAGATATACAAAAAGCGTTTTCATCAATCACACGGGGTAGAGGTGCTTGCCAAAGCTCAAAAATTACTAATTTGGCTGGAGGGGTCAAGGCAGCAGCTTTAATATTGACAAAAATAATTAGTGTTTATAGTTAACTACTGGGTTAACTGAACTTATAAGATATATGCAGTGTGGCTTATACTTAAAATTATAAAGTAAATTAAGTTAGGAAAATAAATATATTCCATTTGCTTGTAATTTTCACAATGGTGATGTTTGTCCCCAAGCCTGGAAAGTCCATTCACATATTAGGAAAGGGAAATATTCCCTTTTACAAAAGAAAGTGAAAGGTAAATACATTCTACTGTAAAGCAGTTAGGAATTTTATGCATTTGCTAAGGATTGTGAAGAGATGTACAATATATCATTTCCAAGGTTGAAGGTTTGCCCTCTTACATTGATGAAAAGTTATAGAGGCATCATACTAATGTCACAAGTAATGGAAATCATTGCTAAACTTGGGGAGGTCAGATGTGGTTTGTAGTAAGTAAACTGCATTTGCTGAATCAAGCTTTTCAATCTAATTAGTTTAAAGGCTCTGGGTATACCTTAAGACCTTTGGAACAGTTATCCATTTGAAAAGATTTTTGCCCCCTAGACCTCTGTGAACTCTCTTCAGTATATGACAAATTTAATATATAAAATCTTTCCAGACTCACTTTTTTTTTTATTATTGAAGTTCTGGTCAAAAAGATAGTATTCGATTGAGAAGACTACAGATAACATGGAAAGCAGCCTGAGTTTTGAAGATATCAATACATTTTTAAATTCATTATCTAATGTGAAAAATAAACATAAGATCATGGGTCAGGCAACAGTAAAGAGGCTTAAAAACCTTTGTTTCTAGGCTCTATGAGCTTTGGAACTTCTGTTCTGTCAAATAAATTAGACCAAACTTTAGCTGCCAAGAACAAATAACATAGATAAGCCATCAGAAATGCCATTTTTTTCTCTCAGAATAAAAAACCTATCTCAGTACAGTGTACCAAGGCACACAAAGAGTTATCCTAGAAGGACTGTGAAGTTACAGTTTTACACTAGACAGAATTATGTGAAAATTCTCTGAGTTCACAAGTTTGGTTGTGTAGAGTGATTTCAGGAGAACTGCTTAGAACTCTTGAAGGATGGTCTTCACAATGTTTGAAACACAGCGATTTGCTGTGGGAAATCCTAGTACTTGCCATAGCATTAGCAGGTGCCCACAAAAAGAAAATATATTATGTTTTCTTGAAAGAGTGTGTATGTGATCAACATTTGTGACTTACCTTTCTACTAGAGAAAGGAACCAAAATATCAGCTCTTGTTAGTTAACACTCCCCATATGCATCCCTTCTCAAACTTTCTTCTTTCTATATCTGCTATCTTGGTGGATGGTTCTATCATTCATAATGCAAACCAATTAGAAAGTCTGAATTGTTTACTGACTTTTTCTCAAATACATCTAAGTAAAACCCAGCTACTGAAAAGTCATTGCCTTTTGACTACAATGAAGCAGCTTCTAATCCTCCTGAAAGCAATATTTTTGAAATCTGCACAAAATATAAAATCAATTGATTGAAGCATCAGAGAACAACCAAGGCAGTTAGAACTAAGGGGCTAAGATGCCAGAAAAGGGAATAGAACTTTGGGGTTAGGCTCACACTTGCCTTCATTTTGTTCCTGAGACATTTGCTTATATTTGGTGCACACAAAATAAGCTAAAAGTCATAAATTCTGAAACTTGCCACAGTTTAACTGGACAAAGCAGCCAGGATTCAAAGTGCCAATAACCCAGAGAGAGGGAAATTGGAGAAAAGTAAACCTAACGCTTCCCTAGTGGTTTCTCTTCAAGGCCAACTACTTAGTACTTGTGCATGGGCATGACTCCAAAAAGCAAGCAGAAAGCAGTTGCTGAGAAGCTAAGGGATTAAGGAGAGATATCTGCAGTCATGAGGTGTTGAAGAGACAAATGTTCCATATTAACAAAAGGAGCAAGTCCTCTAGATTTTCCGATGAGGTCTCTAAAGACCTCTGAAGACACCTGTGCAGCTTTGGTAAGTCGCTGCAACCAAGGAGGGATAGAGTTCCTTGCTTATTAACAATATGGAGATATGGTAGTTCTTATCCATCCTCAAGCCAAGTATTTCAATTTCCATGAACTCTATGGACATCTAGAAACCTTTTAATTCTGTTCTCTATCTTTTAAAAATTCAGTCATAATTTTGTTTTTGTTATTGTTTTGTGGAATCAGAAGAACCGCTGAAAAGTACATTAATAGCACAGCATGGATGTTGGGCCAAAGACCCTCGGGCAAATTTGGGTAGTTTTTTATTCTTTATTTTACCAGGATGGGGCTATAAGGTGGCAAAACTACAATTTGCATTTTGGGAGGAGAATCTGGCAGATTTGTTTTCTGTGGTAGAAAAAAATAAATACATTATCATCACCTACGGAAAACGCGCTTAGAAGGAAAACCTCTCTGATAAAACAGAGCTTCCATAGAAAATATTATGAAGGCTGTGGAGAACTCAAGAACTGCAGCTGGGGTGGTGTCATTAATGATTCTGAATGGACTAAAGAAATGCACCGATGTACTGAAATTCCTATAATTGTGTAGTATACACAGACTGAAAATCGGGTACTTTTACTGATTATGCTTAAGGAGTCTCTGTTATCTTTGGATAACAGTACAAAGATACCGAAAAACAAAGTTGATGTTGGCAGGAAAAGATGAGCTCATTTTTAGCTTAATGGGGGATAATTTTACTTTGTCAGGTTGGAGTGCTTTTGAAAGTAGGAGATATATATGTGAATTCTGGGCAGCAAAAAGGATAGGGTAGAGTGAATCTTTGTAATTTCTGATTTCTGTGCATTTATACATACTTTGTAAACACACCTTTATTTTCTGTTTGGAGACATTACCTACTGCCCAAGAGTGTGTAGTTTGGTGGAACGTTTTCCTGTGTGAAGTAAAGGAAGGTAAAGGACACAGACACTCCCTCTGCTATTCTATTGCTGCCATAGGGAGGCTACATCACCCACATTTGCCCAGTCAGATGCTCTGTTCTTGGACTTTAGCTCTGGAGTGAGTGGAGTGAGTGAATGGATGAGAGGAATCATTGGAAGTCATGCACTGTAGCAGCAGTAGGGCAGAATGGTGTCCTCAGTAGATCATTCTGCAAATGTACAGATTCTGTTTTTCTGATTTCTCAAAACTCAGGCTGTCATTTTCTTCTGTTTCCAATATTGGTGGTCCCTCTGCTTCAGTTAAATCTGAGAGAATCCAAATGGATTTTATTAAATTTCTTTTTTGCTTAATTAGGCAGAAGTACCTTTTACTGCTTTTATCCAAGAACTCTAATTGATGCCTATGTGTTCCATAGGAAATAAAGAAAAATTATGTAAAATAATTAATGTAAAGTCTTAATTCTTGAAATATAAAAAGCATTAATTAAATGTGTGTTATCAATTTTTACAATAAATAGAACAATGGATACGACAATTTAATTTTCTTATGTTTAACAACACTTCTGTGTTATCACACAGTAGAAACTTAAATCATCATTTTTTACCCTAGAGTTCCAAGGTACATGTACTTATTTCAAGACGTCTAATTTGATTTAGGCCCTCAGAGTCTTTTCCATTGTCCAATAAATGCTTAAAAATTGACACTAGACCAGAAGAATATGGGCCTAAGAGCTTGTAGGCCATGAGAGACTACAGTCTGTCCTTAAGTAACTGACAACTACATGTCCTGATGGAACCGTTCCCTGTCAACCACTCTGCTGAGAATAACATCTGTCTCCATCTTTCTAGTCTGAAGCTAAAGGAGAGTATGGTGGATTAACTGTTTTGTTGTAAGACACATGAACTCTGAATCAAGTAGAAACCCTTTAAAAATAGTTTGGGGTTACCCTTTTGCTCACAAATATATTTTCTTTTATATGTGTCTTCTGATGCCAGAAACAAAGTTGGGCAATTCTGACTGATTATTTACCACTGTCCCTAGAAAAAAGGAACTCTCCAGCATGATGTCTAGTTTAGTATATTGTAGAAGCTAGTGATTTGAAAATATTATGTCCATTTTGATGAAACATGATTTCACAATTTTTAAATAGTACTTCCAATGCATGTTTTATTTTCCATGAATGAGGTTATAATTTTCTAAAAGGGAGGAGCCATCATTATGTTATTAGATGAAAACTAACTGAACTTTTCTATCTTCCAAAGAATTATAGTTTTCCAACTAAAGCCAAAATTCCCAGTGTCTCTTCTGGGTCCAGCCAAAGTTCTATCTTTCTGTTAAAAGACAGTAATTACACTACTTCAGAGTAGAATGTAGGGAGAGATAAAAAATTGGGCTTAGCAAATACATTATATTTTCTCATGTGAGCTACTTGGTGTACTAATACCGAGACATTTATATAAATCAATCCTTCCAAGTAATAAGTACAAAACAGTTATATGCTCAGTGTTACTAAGAACAAAAGAAAGTAATCAGTTCTTCTTGGGAGCAGGCTTGAAGGAAAGCCTCCCCAGAGAGTTGAGATCCCAGCTGCACCTTGATCATTAGTAAGTGATTGCTTAGACAAGGGCATCACTAGTCTTTAAAATAGCATATTAAATGGTATGAGATCATAAAAGTGAATAGACTGCTTAGAAATTAAACTAGCCAAGTGTGGTTGAAATGGTCAGAGTTTGATGTTGGGGCAGGGTGTGACAGGAACAAAGAGGCTGAACTAAGTTGAGAGGAGTGTAAGTGTAAAGGCGTGGTAGAGAATTTGAGCTTGTTTTGCAGGCAGAGTTGTGTACTAGGACTCACACTGCTCTCACTGTATTCTAGAATGGTACCATAAGGCAGTCCTGCTTCAAACATAACTGAAAACCTACGTAAGAAGATTACAACAGGGAATGACACAACCCAATCTATACCTTAGAAAGATGACCCTGGCAAGAAAATGGATAAGTGGATTAGACAGCACTGTCTAGTAAAAATAGAATGTAAACTACATATGTTCTTAAAATTTTTAAGTAGAAATAAACAGGTAAAATTAATTTTAAAGTTTTATTTTGCCTAATTTACCCCAACTGTTATGATTTTAGTATATAATCAGTATAAACAATATTCATGTGATATTTAGTATTCTCCTTTCCATATTATGTCTTCAAAATCTGGTGTGTGTATTTTACATGCATAACATATTTGAATTTGGACTAACCATGAACTTTCAAGTGCTCAATGACCCCATGGTACTTAGTGGCTTCCATATTGGATAATGAAAGAAAAGGCATTAAAGACATGGAGATGAATGGATACAATTTTTTTGATAAAATAGGTGGCTAATGAGGATTAAAACTAGTGTAATAGTAGTGGAAATGGTGAGAGGAAAACCAAGGGATATTTAGATAATGGAATCAACAGAACACAGTAGTGGATTGAATATTGTAGGTGAAGGAGTAGAAAAAATAAAACATCTGAAGTTTTACTTTGGGTTATAGAGGATTAGGTTTGGCAGGAAAGATAATGAGTTTGGGTTCAAATAGTGACTTGAAGACAATTCAATATTTTCAAATAATATATGAAATACAGGAGCTAAGATTTTAAAGTTATTGATATAAACATTGAAGTTAATCCATATGAACAAATGAAGTCATTCTGTAAAATAGAGGAGAACGGGGATGGAACCCTCAGGAATACCAACGTATCTAATATTTAATGACATTCCATAAAGAGAAGATAAAAAAAATTGGGATAGAGAAATAATAGTCTGAGATCTAGGTTGAGAAACTAAAGAGAAAGTACCTATAGGAAAAAATTTTTTAAAGGAAGAGGATCTGCAAGCATGAGAACTAAAGAGGGGAAATAAAGTTTGGTAATAGATCATTCATTGGATCTTCAAAAATGACTTCTATACTTATGATTTCTACTTTTTAATTTCCATATAAAGTAAAAAAACTGGTATTAATAACTCCATAGGGTAGGCACAGTGGTAGGCTAAGACACTTCAAATATCAACACATTTAACCTTCCCTACAAACTCAGGGCATTTTCAGTCACTGTAATGGTAATGCTTATCACTGAGTCAAGTTACCTACAAAAGTCACCCTACCATTAAACGGCAGAGCTGGGATGGAACCCAGTTCTGTTCTCAAAATCTTGTGTTTTCCTCCCTTACCATGTTGCATTTCTTCAAATTCCTGACGGGTCTTAGTCTCAGAGTTGCCTTTCTTTGCTATTAAAAACTTTTATATCTTGTTATCTGAAAAAATTCTGAGCAAGAGAAGCTGGGGGAAATAAGATTGCTAGAGAATGAAACCCTTAATATTGAGAAGAGCACCAAAGGTTAAAGAAAATACATCTCTCTAGAATCAAACATCAGGGTTACTTTTTCTCTGCTCCTACATTTGGAATGCAGTATGCAAGGCTGCACTTTCTAGCTTTCTTGAGGTCACCATGGTCTGCTAGTGCTATCCTCTTGAATAATGTATGTTTGGCCCAGAAAATGACCTTATCTGCTGGTTAGCATCTTTTATATTGAAAAGTTTATAGCATTCAAGTCAGACTGAAGAGTTGTTTGGTAAACATTTGCTTTTCATTTTTATTTACAAATGACATTTAAAATTAATGCATCATAATATACAATTTTAGAAATAAGGATTATGGAAATATTATCAACACAAATCCATGTCTTTGATGTATTATTTGATTTTTTTAAAATTGCAGCCAGTAATTTAGTCTTAAGTTTTTCAAAATGTGTAGGTAAATATTTAATGTGATGTTAGACTTTGTTGTCCCTGCCCAAGAAATATAAGTACTCTCTGCCAGCTAAGGCCACATCTGGTGTAGGCTTCTGATGTCAGGAAGTTAAAAGATGTTTCAATAATATTATTAATTTAATTTGAAGATGGATTTTTAAAGAGGAAAAACAACCTATACTATGTTAACAATCCTAACCAAACTTCTATTGGAAATTGCACAATTATGGATTTAAGGCTATGTTGCTAAAGAGAAGAAAGACAGAGTGGTATTCCACTTAAAACATGGAAAGATGCTGTACATTACATTTCCAGACACTGAAGTTCAACCCCTCTTTTGTGTATATCCTTAAGTGCCACACTTTCCTAAAACTGCTCTTCTTTTTCTCCCATTAGATGTGATATTTTCCTATTCCTCTGGTGATAAATATTTAAAAAGTTCTGTAATTATGTTATGACATTATTCATATTCAGCCTTTCATTGGGGAGATTGGTGTTCTTTCCTTTTTGTGTGTTCTAATAGTTTAACATTTTTGAAAACTATAACCATTTTCTATTTTATTATGGGATGTGCTGTGGCACCTACCTTCTGACTCACACACTCAGTGGGTCCTTGATCAATGCTCTTACTTATTTTTGAAATAAGAGTGTAAACTGATGCCTTTTGGGAGAAGTGAAGCAAGATCAATGAGTACTGAGAACCATAGTTCTTCTCGCATGCATTACTTGTATCCCAATTTCTTGTCTTTTCCATTTCCTTCCATTTCCCCTCTTATACTTGATTCTCATAGAATCAGTCTACATTGTGTCTGAAAAGACCTTGTCTCTTTACCTTTGCTGGTGTTGTTCTGTGTTCTTGGTGAGTCTGTTTGTGGTGTGTTTACATTTGTGTGTATAAAGGTGGGGGGGAGATGATATTAGGAAGCAAAAAAGTTATGTTTCATGAATAATAATTGCTAATAGTTATGTAATGGTGACTCTATTCTTGATGATGTTCTAAGTCCTTTAAAATATGAAGTCACTTGATTCTTTTAACAGCCGTATGGCTTAGCTACTATTTTTATCTCCACTTTTTAAGATAAGAAAGGATGAGAGCAGAGAGGTCAATTAATTTGCCCAAATCATACAGCCTAAAGTGACAGTAGGCAAGGTAGCATCTGCAACAGAGTCAGGCCCTGGCAGAAGGCTTGTACCTACTTAAGCTATGCCACCTGTCATGATGCTTAGATGTTTGGGCTAAGATGAACCCTCCTGGTCCTATGCAGACACGTCATCATTTTATCCATTCTCTCTTTCTTTTACAAAATTAATCATTTTCAAAAACAAAATCCTCTAAGTTTTATAAACTCTTGATGAAGACTGACAATATATCATGGCTTTCATTTCTGCTGGAACAATAGAATAAACACATGAGATTTATGTATAAATGAAAATTAACTGGTACATGAGCCTGCCATATATTTTTAGGAAATTTATTATTGATGTATTATCTTTAGAAATTTTTTCTAAAATGACCAATGAAATAATTTTATAGCTGGAGTCTTAGAATTTATTTGTGGTATCTTTGTTATTTCAAAATAATGGATCTGTTTATTGAAAACGATTTATAATAATGCACATGGGAATTTTTTATGTATGAATTAAGAGCTAAATTGGTTAATATTCCTATAAAAGAGTTCCTTAAAGTATTGGAAAATTCTTATAAAAAGTCAGCCATGCAATAGCCATTAGAATATGAGAACTTTACAAGTGTCTACTTTAACACGTCTTATGGGAAAACAAGCTGTTTTAGTAGAATTATAAACAATACTTAGCTGGTATATATAATCAGGTAAAATACTTTGAAATATTTATTCTACCCATGAAAACCAATTTTGTCATTTAAAGATGTCAATGGCAGCACTTTTATTATCTTGTCAACAATGTTACTGAATGTTTTTCACTTAAAATTAATTTCTATTCTAACTTCACATTTTCTTTTTTTTCTCTTAAAATTCACAAAAAGATCTTGATCAAATGCAGTTTATATCTTTCTTGACTTTGCAACTTTTTGGGATGCTTAAAAACATCTTATTTGAAAAATGCACGCTTAACATCCTGTCCTTTTTTTTTCTGTTTAATAATGATAATGATACATATAAATAGATTAATTTGTGTTTGGTGGTTGAGACATGTCTAAATCACTCCTCCACACCACCTGGCTTGATAATTCAGCGTGTTCATTATATTTATATTTTGTTTTAATAACTTTCCTAGAAGCCACAATCTGTAGATTAGTTTTTTTCAATCGAGAATAAGATGGGGCTATAAAACTTTAGAAACATTAGTTCTGCCTCAATTATTGTGATTATTTTCATGAGATTAGTTTTCCTTAATTCTCTTGCTGAGCCTTCTTGTAATTAATTTTTTCACTGATCCTCAGGGATCATGTCTCTTTTTTACTAAAACCCTTTTATATACTAATTTCCTGAATTTTCTAATAAAAATATTTATACTCCTTAATATAGAATGCATTACCCAGATCCCAATTCCCTCTAGTCCCGACTCTCATCAATTCCCTCTGATATTTGATTCCTGAGGTGAACGGTACCATATTTTCTCTGACAATGACTTATTTTCCTTTGCATCCCTTGTTCCTACCTACCAGAACACCTGAACTCATCTCCTTGTTTTGTCAATCCAATTTAAAGTTCAGAATAAGTGACACCTCTTTAAGAACTCCATTGCTAATTTCCATGGATATAGTTGGCCATTCTGCTGTTAACAAACAGCTGTATCTTGTGTAAACTTCTATTTTAGAAATTAGCATCTATGAAACAGTGAGCTCGTTGCAGTAAAGATCACATTTTATTCTTTTCTTTTCATTTTAAGTCTTGTCTGGTACACTTTCATTACTGTAATAGTAATATTTCCAATTTAATGGTGCTTACTGTGGGCTACCAAATATTCTATACCCTTTAGATGATTGATTTCATTTAATATAAGATCCCTAGGAAGTAGGCATTACTATCACCCACAATTAGCTGATGAAAAGAAAAAAAAGAGTCAGAAAGGTGGACTGACGACCAGGATCACATGACAGTGAACAGTGGGGCCATGCTTTAGATTCAGATCATCTGGCTCTTGAGAAACCCCTCTCTTTACCCACTGTGTAATAGGGCATACCAAGAAACTTATGGGGCATTGACTTTCTAGAAACAAACCTAAAATATAGCATATCAAAAATTACTGAACTTTTTGATAAGTATCAATACAAAAGACTATAAGGTTAAATTAGAGGGAAAAAAGCATTTTTAAATTGTTGACATATAAATCTCTTAACATGGATAATTATTTGGCATTCTAAGAGATGACTAAACTTCCTATGTTGTGATAAGAAATAAATACTGTTGAGTTTGCCTCTCAAGTCAAAAGAAAGGCTTTTAGAGTTTGACAGAATTGATTTGCACTTAGCTCAGCAACTCAAGGCTTGTTTGACCTTGAATGTAATCTAGTGGCAAAGCCTGTTTCAGATGCTCACACATACACTCTCCACCAAGCATCTAGAAGCCCAGCACCCACTGTTCTAGATGTCCAGACAAGCCCTTTCACCCTAACTTTGTAATAAGACAAATTTTCTCAGTCTGAGGAAATGTTGGAGATCTGAGATGGATTATTTCCCTAGAAATTCCTTATTTTTATCAATTTTAATGTCTTCACATCCTTGCCTTCTTATAGTATTTATGGATGTTGCAAATGGCAGCAACCCCTGCTCACCGTATATTATAGCCTTAAATGTAGTTTCTACTACCACCCTCTTTTTTGCTGATAGCAATAGTAGGGGCAATTTTGTAAAATATTTTTACTGACTAATGAATAAGTGGCTAGGAGTCATTGTGAGTAAGAGCCAACAGATTCTACAGATTCTATAAATTTGTCCCAAAGCAAGAAGCTATTGAAGCTGTAAAAGTGTCAGATTATTGATCTCTATGTGTCTTCATAATCATATTCATGAACTGGCTGACATCCGTGGCAGGAGGTAAGACATTGATGATATAAACAATCAGAAACTGTGACTCATATAGTATTCCAGCTGAAATGAGCATATAGTTAACAGATTTTTGCATAAGTAATAAATAGTTGAAATGTTTATAGGTAAAACTAGTGAGAGAAATATTAAGATTTTATTGACTGAAGACATATTGTATAAATATTAAGGTGAATATTAATCTGCTAACTGAGATATCAAAAAGAAACATATTTAATTTCCTGGAGACAGATACATGAGCTTTAAAATTAAGAAGAGAATTCTCCTCTTTAAAGCTATTATAAAGAGTAAAGCAAAAATATGCATACAGTGCTCCTTAGCGCAGTACTTAGGACATTGTTGGAACTCAACAACATGTTAGTCTTCTAAATAGAAACAATCAGCATTGGAGGAAAGATGGCTGTTTCTTTTTTTCAACTGTGAAAATTAGCTAAGAGCTTCTAGTTATGACTCTTTTTTTTCCCATAATATTTTTTTGTCAAATTGTTTTCCATACAACACCCAGTGCTCTTCCCCTTAAGTGCCCTCCACCATCACCACCACCTCTTTTCCCCCC
>NC_043714.1:51498831-51548190 GCF_006229205.1 Suricata suricatta
TCAATTGCGGAGTCCCCACCCCCAGTCAGGATTGCGATTGCAATGGGGGAAAGGAAAAAAATAAAAAGCAAAAAACCGAGTCTCTCTTAGTTTCCGATAGCTTTGCTCAAGACGCTGTGGGCTGCTGGAAATGAGCTGGGAGCTCCTACCGTCTAAGTGCACGCCCGGGCCTCCACCCGCCACCGACTCTTTGTTGGGTGTCCCGTTGGTGTGCGCCCTATTTTTTCCCTGTGGGGACCCGGAATTCGCGCAGTCCGTGCAGGGGGCGAGGTGTGCTGTGGAAATGCGGTCCGTGGTCCCGTTCCCAAAACCAAGTTCGAACTGCTCGCGCCTGGCGCAGTCGCCGCTCTGGCCGATTCCCGCCGGGGAGCGCGCCTCCCTAGCGCAGCTGCTTCTCACAGCCACAGACGCCTCTGATTCCCCGCCGAGATGGCTTAGGGCTATTCCTTCTCTTGCGCCACCCCGGTTCGGGATTCCGGCTACCCTGCAGTTATCTATGGAGTGGGTTTCTGTCTCCAAGCGCAGCCAAGCGTTCTATATTTCTTCCCCAGAGACAGTTCTATGAGCATGTTCCAACTCTGTCTCTTCCCTTTGTCTCCCGGGCGCCACGCACTTGTGCCACGTTGGGCTGGGGATCTTACCTCCCCTGCCCATCCCGGGCTGGCCTGTCCTCGGATCTCCCCCACTCGCCCCCACTCACTCAGGTATCCTTGAGGTTCTATTCCTTCTGGAGTTCGTATTTTCTCCTTCCGCTCTCGCAGATGAACGTAATATCCTTCTCAGTTCAAAAAATGATGCAGACGGAGTTTACAGAGCTCCCTTCCTCTCCGCCATCTTGGCTCCACCCCCTAGTTATGACTCTTAATAAGACATTTTTTGTAAGCTTTGGACTCCAAAGTTCTGGACTAAGCAAAGGACCATGGACATAGTAGAAACTAAAAACAAAACCTTGAAATAAGTACTCACCTAATGCATGCACTTTTCCTCCATTTATATGTTTGTGTTTGGTAGTTATAGAAAATAGCTCTTCAGGAAATGACTGAGGTATGAGCATTTCAACTACATTACACTATAAGCAACGTCCATCATATTTTGGGAAACACACTGTTGCTTAAAGAAAGAATTGGCATGTAGCAATTCTTATTCTATCACTCATGTGATATCAAAATATGAAATAAAAATTTAAAGAAAGAGAATAGATCATTTCTTGCCAGAAGCTAGAGATGAGAGAGCTGAGGGAATGGGTGTGGCTAGAAAAGAGTAATATGAAGGAGGCTTGTAGTGATACATACATACATACAAATAAGTGCATGTATAACTAGAGGAAACTGGATAAGCTCTGTGGAATCTACCAATGCCAATTTTCTAGTATTAATGTTATACTATAATTATGCAACATGTAAACATAAAGAGGTGCTGGGTAAAGGATAAATGGCACTTACCTGTACATGTCTTTTAACTACACATAAATCTATTACTATTTTAGAATAAAAAGTTAATAATTATGATAATAGGTAGAATATGCAGGGACTTAATATTTTCCTTCATGCAATGGTTATCATATATGCATTATAATTTTTAATTTTACATCAATTTGAACCATTAAATAACTTACTGAGAAGACAGTTAAATAGAAGAACCGACATAAGCATTTCAATTTTATCCCATGTTTTTGAATATTTGTAGCTAAATACAGACTCTCATAATAGACACCAACCATTTATTCTTATAAATCAGACATCTTGTCACATAGATCATCAGTCTTCTCAATGGCCAATTTGATATCCATTGACATGTAGTGGTCAATATAATGCTAAATCTCCAGCAGTGTTATTTACTGAAGTCAGAAAGCATTTATAAAAGTTTCTTTCAAATTAGTTCTTGTCTCATCTGCTTTATTACATATTAATGATATATTCAGTTAAATATGTATAATGGTTATTATAGCATGTTGGAATCAGTAGACGCAAAACTTTGAAAATAAATACTGAATGTGAGAGGAAAGAAAATATGGAGCTATATTGAGATATTTAAAGGCTAATTAAAATATTAAAATTTTATGGTCAGATAGTTTGGCAATTAAAAAAAGAATTTATTTTGGTTAAGAACATTTAACATGAGGAACGCCTAGGTAGCTCAGTGGGTTAAGCGTCCGGCTTCAGCTCAGGTCATGATCTCATGGTTCATGGGTTCGAGCCCCATCTTGGTCTCTGTGCTGACAGCTAGCTCAGAGCCTGGAGCCTGTTTCAGATTCTGTGTCTCCCTCTCTCTCTGACCCTCCCCTGCTCACACACTCTCTCTCTGTCTCTCAAAAATAAATTAAAAATATTAAAAAATTTAAGAACATTTAACATAATATTTACCTTCTTAACAGATATATAAGTGTACTGTAGCTAAATTGTGAAAACAACTAAAATGTCCACTGAAAGATAATAAAAATATGGTATATACATACAAAGGAAAATTATTCAGCCTTAAAAAAGAAGGAAATCTTGTAGTATGCAACATGCATGAAACTTTGAGGACCTTATGCTAAGTGAAAAAGCCAGTCCCAAACGGATACATTCTAGACAATGTTAAGTGAGATGATCACTATTGGTTTAAGACTTTTTAAATTAATTTTTTGTTAGTGTTTATTTATTTTAGAGAGAGAGAGAGAGACAGAGTGTAAGCAGGAGAGAGTCAGAGAGAGAAGGAGACACAGAATCTGAAGCAGGCTCCAGGCTCTGAGCTATCAGTACAGAGCCTGATGTGGGGCTTGGACTCCTGATCTGTGAGATCATGACCTGAGCCAAAGCCAGATGCTTAACCGACTGAGGTACCCAGGTGCCCCTAAAACTTCTTTTTTTAATGTTTATTTATTTTTGAGAGAGAGAGAGAGTATGAGTGGGGGAGGGACAGAGAGAGAGAGGGAGACAAAGAATCTGAAGCAGCCTTCATGCTCTGAGCTATTAGCACAGAGCCTGATGTGGGGCTCAAATCCATAAACTGTGAGATCATGACCTGAGCCAAAGTCAGATGCTTAACCAACTGAGCCACCCAGGTTCCCCATTAGTATTGGTTTTATATAGGGAAATAATTTATTTCTGGATATTTACCCAAAACATAGAATGAAAGATTTTTCAGAAATAAAATTGGCCTACTATGGAGGAAAATAGATCTTGCTTTTTATACAACCTGAATGCATGCCAATGGCTAATTTAGCTGTTGGAGATTTTCACTAGTGTGGAGGGATGTGTGTGGAGTCATAAACATTGCTGGTAATTAAGGTTCAGCATAAATTTTTATTCATTTTACCAAAAATCAATCAGCTTTTAAAATACTAAAGCGTAACTTGGTGAGTGAGGAGGGCCAGGTATTGAAGGAGACAGAATGCCATTGTTAACTGTGCTCATTCCTATATGACAAAGGGTTTAAGTTAAAGTGAGTTGCTTTTTTTTTTTAGTTATCATTTTTTTGAATCCTTACCATGTACCAGAGACCATACTAAGTGTTTAAATGGCATGATCTTGTTTAATCCACAAAACAACCCTAAGAAGCAGCTGCATTATCATCTCCGTTTTAGATATGAAGAAACTGAAAGTTAGAAAATTTATGTAAGTTGTCCATTGCTTCTTTCGTAATCATAATTCTGGTTGAACTTCTGTAACAAGAACTAGAAAAATAGAAGTTCAAGGTTCATGCTGTGGTAACCACCACGGTACCTGGAACTCTGTTTCTTCTGTCTTCTTTCTTTACCCTTTTGTCCTGTTACAAAATGTGGCAGCTGTAGCACCTGCCATTGGGTCTGAGTTCCACCAGCAGGATGAATGGAAAAAGGAAATGTAGAACATCCTCCTTTCCTTTTAAGAACTTGATCAGGCATTTGCTTATGTTAGATTCACTTACTCTCCATTGTCTAGCATGTAGAGACATGTCCATACCAAAAAGCAAGGGAGGCTGGAAACAGTCTGTAGCTGGGTGGCTATGTTCTTAACCAAAACTATTTTTGAAGTGGAGAACAGATAACTGTGGGTCCCCTGTCATCTCTCCTAAAGAAAATTACCACGATGGGTTAAATATACATGTACCCTTCTTCCCACACACGGAATTTGTTCATCCCTTCTCCAAGTAACCATCCCCAAGACCATTGCTCATGTGTTCAGTTCAAAAATCCAGGAATAAGTTGTCATTCTTTCCATTATATCTGGATATTGATCCTCATGGTCTGACCAACTATAAAAGATGAATTATCTGTTGATCCGCACCCTCAACTAGTATGGAATAACAGAGTAAGAACAGGACAGCTGCCATAAAACTGCTATTGGCAAGTGGAAAGGATGAAGACAGACATTAATCACTAATTGATAGTAATTAACAAATCCTACTGAGCAGAAATTACAAAAATCATCTGCTTTGCCTGCTCCAGAAATGGAGTAACAGCTATGGTTTCCAGATCTGGTGGCCTTTGGGTGTGCATCCCATGGGTAAACATTGTGCCCTCTTGTATGTTGTCATTGTCCTTCCTGGCCTGCTTCGCCATCTGCAAGGTTCTTATTTGTCCCTTGCACAAAAAAGAAAATTCACTTTTTGTGGCCTGTAGAACTCTTGATTTGCTTTCTGTTGAGGCCGTTTAAGGGCTTGGGATTTTTTGGGAGCAGCCACAGGCTTGTGGTTCCTTTGCCAACACAAACTCAAGAAGTTGGTAAGCTTGTTGTATGTACATTTCCGGATAGTTTCAAAGATGCATATATATGTGGTTGTGGTTCCTCGTTGGAAACTAATGACTTTATTTAGTTTCATTTCTTTTTCCCTAATTTACCACCTCTCTACTGGAACATAACCACTTTTTTTGATTTTTTTGAAGAGTTTTTTTCTTTTAGTCATTCAGCAAAAATTTGAGGCTCCTACTCCATGTAAGACACAATGCTAGGCACTGAGGATATAAGGATGAACAGGTGTGGTTCTCAGTCCCAAGGAGTTTACTGTCTTCTTGGAAAGTGTGACAGTAAGCAGAAGTCTGTTCTGTTTGTTAGGTATTGTTCTAGTACAGTCTACAATGGAAATGTGTAGTGTATGCACATACTAATAACTTTTAAAATGTAAGTTCTATGCAATTTTGGATTATTGTTTTTCCTGTTAAAAAAATCTATTCTGTACCCTTGATCCTTTTTATACCCCCATTGCTTTTGTCAGGAGTCTTGTTCATAATGTCCAGGGTCTTTGTTAGTTTGTCTTGAGAAATAAATATGGCCACTTAGTTTTTTAGAAAATGAAGTACAAAACTCGTTTTTCACTGTTATATGATCAATAAACAACAGTCTTTGGTTATTGACTAAAAAGTGTAAATGTCTTTAAGTAAAATTTAACTTAAGTTCTTTCTATTTTCCATGAATCTCTTTCTAGCATACTCAAAGCCTACAATTATCAGAAAAGAGATTTTATCCCCCTTTTTAATCTTTGGAGTTATACAGTAAAATTTATGTTTTTAGCAGGTTTCTCCTTAAAAACAGGGATTACTAGTTAAAACTATTGTGAACAATACTCACACTTTAGTTTGACATCTATGAATATGTTTTTGTTATGTACTGTATTTTCACTTGGTGTTTTTACATCTTAAGTGCATTTCCCCCTTGCTGCTACATGCAGTTTCTATGGTTACAGGCTCATTCCATTTCTATTTTTGCCTTTAAGAGACCATACTGCTATACATGGAAACAAAAGCCAAGAAGAATTTAGCCCTGATGCTTCTTCTCTGGATTTTGTTTTCAATCCAACAAACTTTAGTACAAAATTGATTTCATGTTATTAATCTCTTACTAATTATTAAATATAATTATCTTATACGATGAATTATAGAACTTTTCTCCTCTTTTCTATATGTCTAAAAGAAGACTGCTTTTGTAGCTTGGCCTGTTTAGTCATTTACCAATATTCCAGTATCTTCCATAACATTTCTGCCAGAAAATTCGTTGTTCTAAAAGCACAGTGTGACTACTAATTTTCTTTCTTCTTTAAACCTATTGCTCCCTATTTTTAGAAGAAAAAAATTTAAAAACTCACACTCTTCTCAATTAGATTCCTTCTGACCCCAACTATTCCTTTCCCAAATATTTTGAAGCTACTGTACGATGAACAAAATTCTAGTTGCTGAGGATTAAAGCAAACAAAAATACTATAGCTTCTGCTTTACCAATGCCTAGAATTCAGATAAATAACAATAAAAGTGAGCCAGATCAGTGTGATAGGATCCCATTCAACAAGACATGATCAATGAGGGTTGAAGTCATTATGGAACGTTTTGCAGAATTAGTGGGATGGAAATACCTTTTATAATTATACAGAAGCTGCTTGTGGCTAGAGGTGGCGGATTCATAATAGCGTGTCTTTAATACTTAAAACAGCATCTGGCCACATGCAGACTGGATGGCCATGGAAGGATAGATTGCTGCCAAGATGCTATTATTTTAGTTAGAAGGAGACACCTTGGAAGTTGCTTTTCCAAACTATGTGCCTACTCTCTTTAGTTTTAGTGATTTATTCTTTGTCTTAAATACTTGATATAATTTTAGTATTATAGGTTTTAATGTTGAATCTGCTTGTTGATTCAAAAATATTCATTGAGTATTTGCTCTGTCCTGGGATTCTTCCATGCGCCAGGGATACAATAAACTTATCTATTGTCTTTTCTCATTTGCAAAATAGAGATTAAAATGCCTGTCTTTTTATAATTTATAAAGCTATCATACCTTACATTTTAGATAGTTTAATGTTATCCAAAAGCTCCGTGCAATCTATACTATTATTTTTAAAAGTTTATTTTAAATCGGTATATTTCAGCAACAAACCGTATCACTCAATTATACTGCATAGGTAATAGATGTGTGTGTGTGTGTGTGTGTGTGTGTGTGTGTGTGTGTGTGTATGTGTACACACATATATGTACATATATATAAATTTAAATATTTTATTTTTAAGTAATCTACACCCAAAGTAGAATGCAAACACACACCCTCAAGATCAAGAGTTACATGCTCCACTGACTAAGCCAGCCAAGTGTCCTTAGTTATATTTTCCAAATATGTATTATACTAAATATATACTCTTCTTTGTGGTTTTAAGCATTAGTAACTTCCAATAAATGCTCCAAACTCACTAAAAATCATTTTAAAGTTTGACTATTAACATTTCTTTTATATTTATTTGATTTATTTATTTTAGTAATGGATTAAACATTTCTTTCAATTTAAAACTTTCTTTAAATGTTGTTTTTTTTTTGAGAGAGAGAGAGAGAGTGCACAAGCAGGAGAGGGGTAGAGAGAGAGAGGGAGGCACAGAATCAGAAGCAGCCTCCAGGCTCTGAGCTGTCAGCTCAGAGCCAGACTCGGGATCTTGAACTCACAAAGGCACCTCAAAATCATGGCCTAAGCTAATTAACATAAGGCACTTCACCATTGAGCCACCCAAGCATCCCTTTAGTAATGCGTTTTTAAATGTTATTGTGGTAAAGTAATACATAGCATAAAACATGCAACTTTAACCATTTTTATGTATATAATTCAGCAGCATTAATTATGTCCAAAAAGTTATGCAACCATAACCACTGTTCTTAAAACTTTTCCATCATCTCAGACAGAAACTCTATCTATTACGTAATAACTCCCCATCCTCCCACCCTTTTGAACCTGGTTTTAGGGGGAAAGCTTTCAGTCTTCCACTATTGAGTATGATTTTAACTTTGAGTTTTCAAAATAAATATCCTTAATCATACTGAGGAAGTTTTCTTCTATTCCTAGCTTTCTGAGTGTTTTATACTCACGAAAGAGTTGTTGGAGTTGCCAAATGCCCTTTCTTGTTTATTTAGATGATCATGTCATGGTTTTCCTTCATTTTGTGAACACAGTATAATACATGAATTGATTTACTTATATTGAATCACTGCTGCCTTCCTTGAATAAGTCCCACTTGGTCACGTCATATAATCTTTTTGATGTGCTGTTAGATTTGGTTTGCTAGCATTTTGTTGAGAATTTTTACAAATGTTTTCATAAGAGATTTTGGTCTGCATTTTTCTCTTCCATGATGTCCATGACTTAGTATCAGAATCAGGGTAATGCTGGACTCAGAATGAATTAGAGAGTGTTCCTTCCTTTTCTGTTTTTGTTTGTTTGTTTGTTTTGTTTTGGGGGGCTTTTTGGGTAGAGTTTGAGAAAAATTGGTGCTAGTTCTTAAATGTTTTGTAGAATTCATCAATGAAACCATCCATTTGGCCCTAGATTTTTCATGGCCCTGAATTTTTCTTTGTTTGGAAGTTTTTGATTACTGATTCAATCTCTTCTTACAGATCTATTGATGTTTTCTATTTCTTTCAGTCATGTTAGTTAGCTTGTTTGTTTCCAGAATTTTTTTCCATTTTATTTGGTTCACCTGTTTTTTGGTGTATAACTGCTCATTGTATTCCCTTATACTACTCTTTATTTTGCTAAGATTCCTCCACTTTTATTACTGAGTTTAGTTATTTGTGTTTTCTCTCTTTTTTTCATTGACAATTTAAGTTTTGTCAGAAATGAAAAAAATGTAAGAAAATCTAGCATATATTTAACTTTGTAAGGGATGGCTACAAAATTCTGAGCAAGGGAATATTACTGACACTTAGTAAATTGGAGTCAGGATAGATAAGGAATATTGTAAAAAGTAAAGATTGCAGGGAGTAATTTTAGAAGAATCATTAATAACAAGCAGTTGATTAATAATCATAATTCCTACATTCTCTATGTCCAATGACTCTAGTAGAAAAACTAGCAAACTGACTTAGGGAAAACTGAAGACTTCAATGTGGCATAGATCTGATAAGATTTCTTAGTATACATTTATTAAAAGTATTGACTTCATGCATGATTTTGGACCCACAAGTTTGGGTGATCATATATGTAAGAGAATCTCAATGGAAGAATTCATAATAATCCCTTATGTTATAATAAGCTTTTTCAATGAAGTACCTGCTGTATAAATGAACCAAAGATGGTGTTTGTATATTGTTCCTTAAGTTGTTTACTTTATGACAGGTTCAGATCTGCCAAACTCAAAATTTTATACATATAATTGTTTTGAACATAGCCCAAATCGACAGTTTTATCCATTAGAACTGTCTGATTTGCTTATCTTGGGAAATTATGCCCAATGTCTACTAGTCATAGATGAGATAAAACTTCAGGCTAGAAAGGCAAACACTACTGCTGCATTTCCTAGCTCTCTATCATGGAGACTCAATACTATGTTGCTAAGCAACATCTATCAAGACACATTAAAGTCCCTAAGTGATTCTTCTCTCCCCTAAGAGTTCTTTTGTCTTTTTCTTCTGGATGTCATCCCCTCCCCAAGATTATAACCTTGAGTGGTTCCGTGCAGAGAGGGACTTCCCTTGCATGCAGATCTGTCAGTGTTACTCAAACAAAGCTTGTGAGTGCTACTGTCTTGTGTGGCTATCTTTTCCTTGATCTGCCCAGATCCTTTGAATCTCTTATCATACCTTCTATTAGATAAGGGTAGTCTACAGGAGTATTTTCATTGTAAAAACAAACATAAAATTTGAAATCAAAGGAGAGGCTGATTTGCATTTTCCACATAGAAATGGTGTGTGCAGAAGTTCTGCCACAAGAAAGCACCTGGCACTTTTGGGCATGGGAGGGGTGGCTAATGTCTCTGGAACATAGTGTATGAAGTAGAGTAGCCCACAGTGAAGCTGGAGAGATTGGCAAGGCCAGATTGTTTAAGGCTTAATAAATTATGATAAAGAGGTTGCATTTTATTGAATGTATAATAGAAAGCCATTTAAGATTTACTTAGGGAATGACAATCCATTATATGTTATAATGTTATACTAATCTTTTAATGATGAATTTTAAAAACAACATAAAATTCTTAGAGCAAGAACTGATTGAAATAAAAACATGTATAGAAAATGAGTTGGTGACATTCGACTCTTCTCTTTATACTTTTTTACTAGTCTGGCCAATATGAGAAGAGAAGAGAAGGTTAAGCATAGAGTTAGGATGATGTACCAACAGGCTGCAGAAATAGAGAGCGTACAGGTAACTTGGGCTAAGTGATTATAGTGGACATAAGGAAATATGCTACGACTTGAGATGTATTGTACAGGTAGAGACAACAGACTTGATGGTAGTTCAGCTGGTGGGTTTGATGAAGAAGGTATCTGACTTGAGCGACGATATGGCTGGTGATACCATATTCAAATGGGAAAGATGTGGGAACAATATCTTTTAGTTAGTTCTATTTTGAATGTGTTAAGATTATGGTGACTTTGGGACATCCAACTGCTGATGTTAAGAAGTCAGCTAAGTATAAGAACTGGGGATCTGAAGAGAGTTCATGTAAGTGAGCAATTCTTCAGAATATATAGAATGAACTCTGAAGATCAGTCCCAAAATGAGCATGAAATCACAGTTTTAGATGGACAGATAAGTAGATAAGACATGAAAAATAGTCATGATCACACCATGGAAATATTCAATTCTAAGGGAAAAACGGAGGTTGGAACTTCAGTTGGATGGTGATGGGGAGTTATTGGATGTTTTATGTAGGAACTACTTTATAAAAACAGTAACTAATGAATACCAAGCTGGTGGTGGTAAGCTGTATAGGTTAAAGAGAAAACTGAAGTGAAGGATATGAAATATAGTTTCATCATTATAAAATTATCAAAGACTTTTAAAAAGTATCACTCAGTGCAAGTGAGAATAAATTAAATGCATGACTGCCAAGGATGGACATTGCAAATTTTCTGAAAAGTAAATTTACTATATATACATGTATATATATTACATGTATTATATATAAATATGTGTACTTATATATATATAATTTATATATAATTCATATGTATAATGCATAAGCTCATTCTATTAGTCTATATATAATTTATATATATAATGTATAAGCTCATTTTATTTGTCTCAGAAACTTCAATTCAAGGAATTTACTTTTTTTTTTTAATTTTTTTAAATTTTTATTTATTTTTTTACTTTATAAAGTTTCATATTTTTTAACATATGCAATTATTTTCCATCCTTTACAATACAGTAGTTACAATGAAGGAATTTACTTTAAAGGGAAAAACGTTCACAGAATCCTCAAATAAGAAAAAATTTTATATAAAATCATTGCAGTATTCTTAAAATAATAAAAACAGAATAATTGGTAAAATAAATTCTAGTATGTTCACATAAAATCATACTATGAAACCATTAAGACAATCTTTATGGAATGTTTATTTAATAATGATGGAAGTACCATATTTAACTTGCTAACTAAATTACAGATGATATCATATAATTTACAGTAAAAACTAAAAACTAAATTATTTAAAACATGCATGTAAAATGTTATGGTGATATTAATAATGCTTTCTTCTTTCCCCTTTCTAAATTTTCAATTGTTAAATGATGACCTAGGAGAAGAATTAAAAAAGAAAAAGCAGTTGTAGACATTTAGAAGTAAAGTAATAAAGGAATGAATCAGTGTATTAATTCAAAGGGAAATACAAGAGCAAGTTTTCCATATTTTTTGAATATTTAACTCAATTTTATTAAACAAATTTTATTAAACACAAAATATCCTAGTCTTTATCTTATTTAATTCTGTCTATCCTATTAAATTTTTCACAATGAACTTAAATGGTTAAAGCCACTATTATACCCATTTTACATATAAGAACTTTATTAACTTACAACAGGTCTGCTTTGGAAAGTTGACATGGCAAAATTCAGACCCATTTCTGAGTAAATACTTTAGGAAGCTCTCAAAAGGGGGATGGTTGGCTTTATTGGAGTAGATGAGATAACTAAAAGAGATGGAAAGATCATAACTGAGGCAAGGGAGGGGTAAGGAATTCATCATTAATGCAAGTTTGCTTGGAACATTATTCTCCTGTCCTCCCTATGTGGATGTTTTGTTTGAGTCAACTCAACTGAGCATCTCTGACACACTCCTCTCAAGACCAAACCCATCCTTTTCATCCTGATTTCTTCTTTCTGACATGCCTCCACTTTGTAAACACAACTAAATCCAAACACTTCTTTCACCCCTCATGTTGAAGATTTCCCAGAGAACTGCATACCCCTCCTGACTTTGCTCATTGTTTTTATGAGGTTCTGATGTGGAATTAACAGTTAAGACAATTCTAGTTTAAATATATATTAATTCTAATATTATTGAGACGTTAACCTGGGGCTCAACCAGTTCCTGAGATAGAAGTAGAAAATCTGGTCTCATTAATAATTGAGGTTTTCAAGATCCCAGGTGTACAATTGCTATGAAGGAGCTAGAGCAGAAAAAGAAAAAAATACTTTTTCTTGTGATACATTTATTACCTGACAGACTGAAAAGGAGAAACACTAATAATTGATAAAGTGCATAGGTTTACAAATCTTTCAGTCAGTCTAGGTTATTCTATGCTGCATTAACTTTGGCAGAAAAAGTGGAATTAATCTTACCATTCTTTGTTTCCACACTCTATTGATTTATGCCATTTTTTGAACATTACACTCTTTTGTAGCTTACTCTCTTCAAGTTGGATACACTGAAGAGTGGAAATAGGAAACATTGTTCAGAAGCATTCAGTGATATTTGCAGCATATTTTCTCATAATTGATCAGTCATTAAATAAGGCCAAGTAGGATATCTATATTCTTGATGAATAGCACAAAGTCTCACATAGCCAAAATTTGTATGTAAGGGCAGAATTAGTTGCTCTGGTGTTACTTATTAATCTTGTGTCATGTGAGGCAGACATGCCCATTTTTATTATCTGGTTAGGTGAAAGCAAAGTCACTACTAATTAATAAAGAACATTGATTTCCAAATCTTTCAAAAGCTTGTGACTATGTCACAAGGGCAATCTTTAATTTCCAAACTTCCTTCTGCTATTAATTAGGCTTGAATAAACAAGAAGATTAGTAAATGAGAATGCAGAATAAGGTCTAGTTTCATCATACATATATATATATATATATATGCCTTTTTATGAATATAATGTTTGCATGTTAAGGATTTATCTTAAAAATAAAGATACCATAGAGAGCTATTAAAAACTCAACATGATACTTATAAAGTTCTTAACATCTTTCTTGTTCATTGATGGGGTTATGGGAAGCCTCCTCCAAAATATGCCACCTTGGCACACTGATTAGTTTGAATTAAACTTACATTAGAGACAGCCAATGCAAGAGGAACACTGATGTCCTTTGTCTCCCAGAAAGCAGGAAATAAGTCTCTTATGTGAAAGGTACCCTCGCTGTACCAGGAGGAAAGGAAACATCATTATGGCCCAGGATAGAGAATCCAAGGCTGAGAAAGTCCTATAAATCAAACTTATTTCTTTACTGATTTACTGCCCCAATCCCAAACTTCTCTGTCTTGTCAATTTTTCACAAATTTATTATTTCGTTGTCTAAAAAGTATAAAAGCTGCTTGCTTTGTTTACTTTTTGAGTCTCCTCAAAAAGTTTCTAGGAGCTCCTATACATACGAATTATTTGTTTTTCTCCTGTTAATCTGCCTCATGTCAGTTTAATTATTAGATCAGCCAAAGAACTTATAAAGGAAGAAAGGAAATCTCTTTTGCTCATATAGTGTGAATATCTATTCTTTCTTTGCTGTATAATATTTTAAACGTTAACAGGAAAAAAATATTTACCATCCTCTTAGGTTATTGGGTTTCATGTATTGTGTATTTAAAACTTTTACATTTTATCCAATCATTTGATGAATTTCAGAAGCATCAGGATGCCATTTAGTGGTCCATAGAGGTGAGTGTGCTTGTTTTTATGTAATGTGTTAGAAATAAAATAGGGGGCCTCTACTTGGTGTAGGAAATAATACCACGGGGCAGAGGAAACATGTTCAGATCTCATAGGATAGTTCTTATACACATGTCAGTTATCTAAATTTTCTTACTAAATCTATTTTCAAGGATAAGAAGAGAAAATAAATTCTTTTAGGAGACCCAAGTGAAAATCCCTTCACTGTTGGCTAACTACTCACTTGATGACTTATGCTCAAGCTCTTATTCTGCATTTCAGTCACATCTGGAAAAAAGATTGGTTAAACTGGACCAAGGCCAACAGATACATGGAAGATACGGCATCAGACTTGCCCCCTGATGCCCATGGAATACTTTAGTAGTTGATGGTGTCAGTCGTTCTCTCCAAAACAAGAACTAGTGTTAAGCCTTCCTAAGTACAGTACTTTTGGCAGCCGTAATGTCAGCATTATCACAGATACTGAAATGTGTATAGTTACTGGAAATACACTTACTAATGTCGTTCCTGGATCTCCAATTCTATATTTCTGCTCATAGTTAAATATTTACAGTAGTAAAATATGATTTTTGACTTAAATTTTGATGCATTTCAACTATATATTATATCCTTGTAGCTTAAGATTAAATTATATTATACTTATTTAATATTTACACTAAGAATCTTGAATAATCAGGACTTTCAACATATAAACATTAGGACTTGGAGGATATTTTTCACCATTTTAATTAAAGACTAATTAGAATTATTTTTACTCATTTTGAAATCTAGTTTTATCTTTGATTCATTTAATGCTAAATTGGTCATGGGACTTAAATCTACCAGTATTTCTTTGGGAAATAGAAATTCATTTTACCCTTTGATTCCAAGAATTCACTACCTGCAGTTTTCTTGGTTAATATTTGACCTTTTTTGACCCTTTGTATTCATAGTTTTACCCTGTGAGAGTTGCCTGAACCTGTCTTGACAGGTATCATATTCGTTGACTAAGACTGCTGTAACAAATTACCTTAACCTTCGTGCATTGAAACAGTACATATCTATTTTCTTATGGTATTGGAGCCCAGAAGTTTCACTGAGCCTAAATCAACATGTCAGCAGGGCTCTGGTCCCTCTGGAAGCTCTAGAGGAGAATCCTTTGCCTTGTCTTTCCCAGCTTCTGCAGCTTGCTCTTTACATTTCTTGGTTTCTGGTGCCTTCCTCCATCAAAGCCAATAGCACAGCATCTTCATATCTCTCTGCTGAGATCATCTTGTTACCTTTTCTCTTCTGCAGTAGTATTTCCTTCTTTTTTGCTTTGGTAAGGGCATTTTTTGATTATATTTAATCCTGGTGAATTCAGGATAATATCTGTATCTTAAAATCCTTAATTTAGTCATAGCTGTAAAATTTCTTTTTATGGTAATATTCACAGATTCCAGAGATCAACATCTGGGTAGCTTTGGAGACCATTATTTAGCTTACCACAGATGCCTCAGGGAAACATAGCTCAGATATAAAAAAATAAGGAATACAAACATTTCTCAAGATTTGTGAATGTATGGGGGCACCTGGGTGGCTCAGTCGGTTAAGCGTCTGACTTCAGGTCATGATCTCATGGTTTGTGGGTTCAAGCCCCAAGTCGGGCTCTGCTGACAGCTCAGAGCCTGGAGCCTGCTTCATTTCTGTGTCTTCCTCTGTCACTGCCCCTCCCCTACTCATGTTCTGTTTCTTTCCGTCTCAATAATAAATAAACATTCAAAAAATTAAAAAATAGATTTGTGAATATATTCACATCATCCCAAGCTCTGATGTCAGAAATGTTACAACTTCTGTAGTTATCTGCAAATAAAACTATAATGGCACTATTGCCTTCCTGTTGGTTAAAAATTTTTCTTTCACTATGATGATGTATTTTTATTGGTTAAGTCATTTTGTAACCTGAATCTCTTTGTGACTAAAGTTATGTGTTTTTATTTTATTTTATTTATTTACTTATTTATTATGATAAATAAGTAGAAGAATAGAAAATCAAGGAGAGCTTCTGAATGTTTATTTTTGAGAGAGAGAGAGAGAGAGGAAGCAGGGGAGGTGCAGAGAGAGAGACACACACAGAATCCAAAGCAGGCTCAAGGCTCTTAGCTGTTAGCACAGAGTGTGACAGGGGGCTTGGGTTCTTGAACTGTGAATTCATGATCTGAGCCAAAGTTAAACGCGGAGCCATTCAGGGCCCCAGGTTACATGTTCTTTCAGAAACCTAGCTGGGTTGGGACATGTGAGTGGCTCAGTAGGTTAAGCATCCAACTCTTGATTTCCACTTAGGTAATGGTCTTGCTTCTTGTGGGATCAAGTCTGCGTTGGGGTCTGAGCTGACAGTGCCAAGACTGTTTGGGATTCTCTCTCCCTCTCCCCCGCTCATGCGCTCATTCTCTCTTTCTCTCTCTCTTTCAGTATGTAAATAAACATTAAAAAGAAATTAGCTGGGTTTAGGGCCACAGTCAGTGTCTATGTACATGATTGTGTCATAATACTGCACACATATAATGGTACATCTTTCTCACATTTATTCTTAGGTCAGAGGGGAAATTTTAAAAAAGACATCTTTGGTGCAAAAAGGTAATTTTATTGAGGCACATGGGACCCATGAGCAGGAAGAGCTGCCCCAAGAGACCATGAGGAGAGACTGGGTATACATTATGGAGTTGGGGGAGGTGAAGTCCAGGGGAAGTTTCCAGTGAGATTTTCATATGCTAAAAAAGACTACAGGATACTGGAGGCCTGGCTATTTTGATGCTAAGGTGGTTTTTCCCTCTAGCAAAGCATTAATATTAAGACAGTAAGGAGTTCCTGGAGAAACATTTTTTTTTGCCAGCCTCAAGTATTTGTCAATGGGCTGCAGGTTATAAGGAAATTTAGTTCAATTTGCCATTTCTTCCTGCCTTTGTTTCCCACTTCACTATGGAGGGTGATGGAGACTTAGGTCCTGCAGGATTATGATCCCTATCAGTTAACCATTTGTTTTTCCCCTTTCCTTTGTTTTTGGGAAGCCAGGAGTGCCTGAGGAATATCACACAGATCCCACCTGGTGGGAGCGGAGGATGTTTGTGGCCTGTCACCTTTCCTTATGCCCCTTTGTGGTTTATTAAACATCTTCTGTATGCCAGGCACCATTCTTAGAATTGTGCCTTTATATGTAAATCAAATAGTTCAAGATTTCCTGCCCTTATGATGCTTGCATTCTGGTCGGCGGAATATGAAATATAATAATACAGTTGACTTAGAATAATGGGGGGGGTTAGTGATGCTGACCCTGGCAAGGTCGCAAATCTGTGTATAACTTTGGACTCACCATAATTTAACTACTAATAGCCTACTGTGGACCAGAAGCCTTACTGACATCATAAATGATGGATCAACACATAGTTAGTATGATATGTATTAAATACTGTATTCTTACAATAAAGTCAGCTCGAGAAAAGAAAGTGTCATTAAAATCATAAGGTGGGAAAATACATTTACAGTACTGTACTGTGTTATTGAAACAAATTTGTATATGAGTGAACCGTTTCAAACTTAGGTTGCTCAAGAGTCAACTGTATTCCACTCTTCTGAGATAGCATGAAAATAAACTTTTCATTAGAATGAAAGATGAAGGCAAGGAAAATTCATGACTGCTGATGGGCTGGCTTATTTACTTCCTCTCCTTCTTTCTTTACCTACTCCCCAGAAACATCTCCTCCACACATGGGCACTTTTAATATAAAAATCTCTGAATCGCACTGTCCCTCTGGAACAGTGCAGTACCACAGCCCTGAGCAGTTTGAGCCCATAATGTTGGTATTAGTCACTTCATCAATAACCTACCTGATAAACACAGTTTTCTTAAGAAATTAAAAAGACCCCTGAAACACTGAAAACTATGTCACAGTTTCTATATGTGTTAACAAATTGGATGTAATTCTTGGTTATTCCGAAGGCAGTTTACAGTGTCTCCTTGCGTTACTTACAGCTTTTGAGAAGGTATCCTTCACAAAAACGAGCAGCAGACTATTGTTATCACAACCTGAAAATAAAAGAGCATTTGCCTGCAAGCTTACAGTTTTTGGGGCTGTCAAAGTGGTACTAACTGAAATTTGACAAGGTTAGACATCAGGACCCTCAGGTGACTGAGAAATGAACTTTGATCATGTCATTTTTTTCACATTTAGTTCTTTTTTAAAAAAATAAGGGATGGAGAAAGACAGAAAAATTTAAGGATATGAATTCATTTTTCTATGAGGAACCAAAATTTTCCTTACAATATATTCTTTTTATGTGTAAAATTGGTTTACAGATTCTAGAAGTTATTTTTTTAACATTCTAATTATGCTACCTATTAGAATGTCAATTAGGATAACATTGCCTTTGGGGATAAATTTCATTTAGCTAATGCAAATGTTTGATGATCTCTTTTTAATATCCTAGCGGTTCAAATAAATTATCATGGTCACTAGGTTAAAAGCTTTTTAAATGTTTACATGGGTTGGAAACCCAAGGATATTTCTAAACTATCAAATACTGAGACACAAATCTGTCTTAACTTAAATGACACTATTGTTGCAGGGTGATTATGAAAAGACCACCAAAGCCAAATAGAAGCGAGGCATAATTTTATTCATGGCTGCATGCTTTTATTACAGCAGGGCCAAACCTGCTCTCCCTGGTGTTAAGGAACAGAGAATGACCCCCAACAAAGGCGGCAGTGAGATTATATGAACAGAACATGTCATCATTTAGTTAACCAATTATAATTCACAGCATTCCTTGGTAGCCAATTGCATTGTAATACACAGACGTTAGTTTTGGTGGAAACCTGTCATTTTAAGGTTCTTTGTCCCTTTACAATGACCAATCATAGTTAGACACCTAAGATACCACTAGAGATAATGATGAGGTGACTTTCACCTGTCGAGTTTGCTTCAGCCAGGTCTTAGTAGGGGGTGGGGTTACTTAACAGAATCTTGAAAAACAAGTTAAACTTTAGGTTACAATGTTCTTTATTGAGTTACATTCTTAGGGTCTTTCCAGATGGCCCAATATTTAATTATTCACCAGAATGGGAGATTAAACTGAATTTACATACAGTAAGCTCTCTGATATCTTATAAATTGACCTAGTACATTTCATAAGTTGACCTATAACAACTATGAAGGTTAAATTACATTTGACACTACCTATATATTCATGACTAAGGCTATGAATGTGCATAGAAGAAGGTTTTACAACAGAGAAGACTCTGTTCAGCATTTCAGAGGTTAACTGTAGGCTTGGGGAACAGATACAACTAGTGGGGCTTGGATGCTCCCTGTCTGTGGAGCTTGATCCCAGTTTTTTTGTAACAAAATCATAGTCTTGGGCCTTCTTCTACTTCACTGAAAACCTTCTGTGGCCCAAATGTGACAAACTATCACTGTTCTGTTGTTCTTTAAAAAAATTTTTTTTAATGTTTATTTAATTTTTGAGAGAGAGAGAGAGAGTGTGTGTGTGTGAGCAAGGGAAGGGCAAAGAGGGAAGGAGACACAGAATCAGAAGCAGGCTCCATTATCCAAGCTGTCAGCACAGAGTCTGATGTGAGGCTCGAACTCATAAACCATGAAATCATGAACTGAGCCGAAGTTGGATGCTTAACCAACTGAGCCACCCAGGTGCACCTCTGTGTTCTTATAGTACCATGTTTAAATGACATTTTCATAATTTCAAGTTTTTCTTAATTTGACATCTTCAATTGTTCTTCATTTGTTTATTTACTTTGAGAGAGAGAGAGAGAGAGAGCAAAGGAGGGGCGGGGAGGGGGGAGAGAAGAGAAGTCCAAGCAAGCTCCACGCCATCAGCACAGAGCCTGATGCAAGGCTTGAAGTGAACCATTAGATCATGACCTGAGCCAAAACCAAGAGTTGGGGGCTTAACGGACTGAGCTATGCAGGTGCCCCACATTTTCTATTTTTTTCATCACCTATATAAAGTAAATCAGTGAATGATGAATAAGGAAAACAGAAGACCACCAACTCAACTGAGGCTGGCAGGAATGATTAAGGTCATTAGGTAGGAAAAGTACTTCGTTTCTCTAGGAAATCTATAGCTACCCTATAATTCCTTATAGAACCAGTAGCAAGTGTTCAACAAATGTTTACTAAATGATGAAATGCAAAATGGACTCAGGTTGATATTTCTGTAGCAATATCTGAACACTATGACCTTTTCACATATTGAATCTCAGTATTGGTCTTTAACTAAAAATCTGTAAAGACACAAGTGAAACAAAGTTTTCTGTAGAGCTCAGAACTCTATCAGAAATTATGTAATGTTCTTTTTATATATTATGTGCATGTGCTTAAATGAATGATATTTTCTTTAACGATCCATTAGTATAGAAAATAAATGCATCCCCTGAGAATAAATTAAGCAGTGGAGAGTTAGGAAATTAAATTAAAAAGGCTATAGAATGTCCTCATTAAATCAACTGAGTATTTCTCCTAGTGCATTCCTACAGAGATAGAAGGCTGGGTCAAGCTTTAGAATTCTTGCTATTTGTAAATCTTGACATTGTAGAAAAGTCAGAGAATTAAGCTCCCACATTTTGGATTTGGAGAATTATTAACTAACATTGTATTCAATGTCAACAAGGGTCTGCACTAACTAGTGCCTTCAATTTGTTTTTGGTTCCTGCCTAGGACTATCAACCTTTATTTTCAAACTCTAGATATACATTTCAGATGCTTTTGAAAGTTTTCTGGTTCTTAACCATGAGTCAGTTGATCCCTGAACAGATGTTAATCAAAATCACTTAAATGCTACATTTCTTCAGAAACACTAGTTAAAATAGTTGACACTTTTATTAATAACCATCCTTTACTAGTACTTCATTCCTTTACTGTATCAGACACAAGTAAATGTCTTGCATTATCAATCAAGTTAATATTTGTAACATTCTGGTTTGATGAGGTAGCTATCATTTGTACTTTTATTTAAAACAAGAAGCTTGGGGAGGCTGGGTAGCTCTGTCATTTGTTTCTGACCCTTGATTTTGGCTCATGTCATGATCTAATGATTCATAGGATAGAGCCCCGCAGTCAGCTCTGTGCTAAGAGTCTGTTTGGAATTCTCTCTCTTTTTTTGCCCTTCTTTTTTTCTCTCTCTCTCAAAATAAATAAATAAACTTAATAAAATTAAACAAGAAGAAGCTTAAATTAAGAAAAATGTAATAACTTATGTAATGCTTCCTGTCATGTCCTTCATAGCACACTGCAGAAGTGGCTTTTTCCATTGACTCCTCTGCCTACTTCATAGACCAAACTTAGTTCCAACTTGTATCTATGAACTTTTACCTTTATTAATTTCTCACCCCCAGGTTTTTTTTTTTTTCTGTTTAGTACACACTTTCTTTGACTTTGGGTATTATCAGATAGGCCTTACTTCTTCTGGCTTCTCCTCAACTAACTTCTCACTCAATTCTATGCTTATTTCTGTAGTTTAGAAAGATTTTGCTTCTCCCCCCCTCCATCCCCCCCATCTGCAGTTGGAAACCCTGATGTCTGGAGCTTGGAAGTTGGATTATAAAATTGAATTATCAAATAAATAAGACAGATGAAGATATAGTTTCTTTTCTTTTCTTATTTCTTCTCTTCTCTCCCCTTGCCATCCTTTTCCTTTTCCTTTCTTCTCTTTTCTTGCAGCCTCACTAGGGAAGAGGTAGATGAATGTAAGCTCTATGTTACAATCAGACATTGTTTTCTAGTGCAAGCACATTTCTCATGAACCTCCTTACCTAGGAAGCTCACTAGCACAATTTTGCATTAATGTTATGATCATGGGGTTAAATAATATATCTTTGCTAATAGATATATTAATAGAACAATCTGTGTTCTATTAATGTTTGAGCTAAACAGGGTGAAAGCCAGAAAGAGTCACTGACCATAATATATGCTTGTCTGGTACAATAATGCAATTTTGGTGTAGTTTGGTATAATACAATCTATAAGACAGTTGATTAAATATCTTCATCAAAAACTAAGAATGCATTGTGGGGTTTGACTCAATTTTAATATGTTAATTTAAAAACTTGTAACTTTTCTGCAGTGTTATTATTTTAATATCTTTTCATTAGCTTCTGTTAAAATGATATGATTTGAGCTTCTTTACAATAAATGTTTAATTAATACAGTGTGGGGCTATTATTGCAGGAAAAAGCACTATAGTATTTGAGGTATAGAAAAAAATTTTTGAAAAACATTAAAGTACTTAAACTTTTATATTTCTAATTTATAGTGAAAAAAACATGGTAAAGAGACAGAAAAAGAGAAAAGTATAAACTGCTTTGTAGTAGTATATGTGCATCTTGATAGGGAGGCTCCAGGCTCAAAGTCAGGTCTCCATACTTTGGGGTTTAGAATGCTCAGATCAACAGAAAACTCTGCTTAATAATGTAAGATGCTTAATTATTTTTGATTGCTTGCCCTGGACCAGAAATGACTTGAGGATCACATAATCAAAGCAAAGGGATATGGTAGTCATGAAGGACATTTCAAACATCTTTCTCCACAACATACCTATCCAGAAAATAGTTATGTCATGTGGTTTTGGCTACTCTATCATCATTTTAGGTTTAGTGATATAATTATAGCCTTTTTAGGGATTTTTAGCAAATGGATAAATTTGACTATTTATTGATCTTCCTTTTGTATACTTTTATTTTATCTGGTCTCTCAGAATAGAGTTTCTATTTTGTATTGTGCTGAACAAATTCTAATTCATGGGTTCCTTCCTTTTAGCCTTCATATGAAATGCTTCCCTATTTTTATGTTAGTGAAGTAGAGAGTCCTTCCTCTTACTAACTATTTGTCTTTTGGGTGGTTTCATGGGATTCACTTCATATTAAGTAATATGGTGATATTTAAGAGATATCTGAATTCCACTCAGACTATTTCTTAGGATTAGCTACTTTATTTGGCTTATTTAATCTACATACTAGCTTTACTTTCAGTGATGATAGTTCCTAAACTTGTCCTTAAATTCTAAGGGTTATACCCTGTTGAAAGTTTGCAACTCACTTTTCAATACTGCATTTAATGGTGAGGTAATATTTTATAAAATAATACATGAAGTCATAGGGACATAGACATTAGTTCCTTGATGAAGGGATACATTTTGCCATTAGGTATTTTATCTAAAATTTTTCAAATCGGTTTGCTTTTCTACAATGAGGGACATTTCCCAGGCAAATTTCCTTGTTATTGGCTGCAAATAGAGAGATTATAAATGAACTGGGAAATGGTCTTGCCTCTGGGATGCATGCACTTTGAATTAGGTATGATATGAGTGATACAGTACAGTCAGAATAAACATTCTGTATATAGTCAGCTTCTTTTTAAATTTTTAAAAAATGTTTTTTATTTATTTTTGAGAAACAGAGAGAGACAGCACGAGCAGGAGAGGGTCAGAGAGAGATGGAAACACAGAATCCGAAGCAGGCTCCAGGCTCTGAGCTAGCTGTTAGCACAGAGCCCGACTTGGGGCTCAAACACACAAACCGTAAGATCATGACCTGAGCTGAAGCTGGACGCTTAACTGACTGAGCCACCCAGGCACCCCTATAGTCAGCTTCTTTTCTTGTCCTTCCTTTACAAACATATTTTGTCTTTAATATGAAGAGATAACATCATGGTAACTGGGAATGTAATCTTAAAAATATCTTCAAAGACATATTGATAAGTTAAAATAACCATATCTATCCTTAGTTATAGGATTTATATTTAGAAATAGTCACAAATTTGTACCTTTGGATCTAATTTGTGAGTGATTATCATAATGGCCTGTGCTTTTGCTATGAGAACTACAAAACCTTATTTTAACTAAAAGATAAAAGCTTTAGCCTTCTTAGTAAATGTTCTAGGCCCAAGGCAGAAAGTTAAACCCAGATAAAATACTTATGACATGAACATCTTTACTACGCTGTCATCATCAAGATCTAATGATCTGACTATACTCAAAGTAATTAGAGAATTGTATTAACTTTCTAAATTTTGAATTTTTCTTTATTTTTCATCTTTGGTTATATTATTATATTTTATAGTCATGTCAGCAGTTTTCTATTATAATTTCTAAAGTAATTATATTTTTTGTTATTTTCAAAATATAAGTTATATCTACCTGCCACATCCAATCATCATGCTAGTCTGAATTACTTTTGAATAGAAAGTAGGATTTGTGTTGTGATTCAGGAGTGTTAGAGGGACATCCATTTCTGTTGGCAAGAATCCCTTCTGATATCACAATCTCTCTTTTCCTTTCAGGAAATGACCCTCCAACATTATCAGTACCCACAGCTCTTGGCTTTGACATATGACATAGATCTTACTAATCAAATGTCAAAGTAATTGGTTCAGCAATGGGCATTTGATCCAATCTAGCAGGAAGTGTTTTATTTAGCCTGGAATATTTGGAAAGAGGTGTTCCTTTATTTAGAATTGCATGTAGCTAGGATAAGTCTAGATTTTTTTTTCTTCTCTTTGGAAAAATGTATTAGTGAACTATTGTCCATTTGACAATTTTATCACAGTAGTTGTGGCTTAAAACAACACACTTAAAAAAAAACCTTATAGTTTCTGTGGGTAAGCAGTTTTAGCATGACTCAGCTGGGGACTTACAAAGCAACTTTGATAATAGCTAGGGCTGTAGTCTCATCTGAAGCTCAGCTAGAGCTGACTTCATTTCCGAGCTCATGTAGTTGTTAGCAGAAACTATAATCCACAGACTATTATGGAGTCAGAGTCTGGGATACTTTAATAGGCTAAAAAAGGGGCCTGGGGTAATATCATAAAAAGAAAGGCAAAAAACACAATAGCATTAAGGTTGTTCCTCCATGCCAGCCATTCAGACCTCTGCTGAAAGGTAATGTAATTGTATTAATTGATTAATATGGCTAGATTTTACATAGAATTTTAAAAAGTGGTTCTAGACTATTTAGTAACATGTTAATTAAGCCTTAGGATGGAGGAAAGGATTATGCCACAAGATCCATATCTCACAGTCAAACTGGAACACATCATTTCAAAGACTTTCCAAAAAGTATAAGTAAATGAAAAGAGGATGTCTAAAAAACCTCATTTGTGTTCATTTTTTAAAACTCTCTGTATCATTAAACCATGGTGTGCTTTCTCTATATATTTAGAAAAGCACTGATGCCCCACAAGATGTGATGCTCTTTCAAAGTCATCATTTAGGGACTCAGCATATTAAACTTTCACATAGTTTGGTTTAGTCTTCCAAGACAGAGTGTGGGTGCTGGCTCAGGTTACATTCTTTAGAAGCAGAGGTTAGGGAAGAAAATCTTGTGAAAGAATTTATTGAGAAGAATTTGCAGTAAAAGTGAAGATGAGAAAAGACAGAAGAATAAAATTAAGGAATATTGTGTTGTGGAATAGAAATTACACTACAAATTGGTGCCATCTGGAAAAGAGGCCCTATCTCTTGTAACCCATGATAGTCAGTCATTGATTGCTGGCTGTTAGTTGTTGTGGTGTCAATAATTCTCTGGAGGAAGGAGAAGCTATGAGCCTTACCAGCTAACATATATAGCCATGAGGGGAATGAGTGCACCTACTTGGGGGAAATGATCCAATATCACCTACTACAGGAATGCATTACCTGTTTTTATTACAGTTACTATCAATTTAGCTTCTTAGCTTCTGGAGGTAAGTGAAAACTTGATTGTTTCCAATTATGTGTGGTATTCTATACTCCAAGTATAGATTTTACCAGGCATCTGATTATACCCAGAATAAGTAAATTATATATGTTTAGATATGAAGGCATTATAAAAATCAAGATTACCTGAAACACAATGAAACTTTAGAATGTAGTTCAGGTCCTTATGTCCTCTCTTGGCAATGGTGAGAGATTATGTATTGGACAATGAGGCGTTACAAGAGGTGGTAGTGGTCACAGAGGAGAGACAGAGACACACACAGAGAGATTAAGAAAATAGTTTGAAAGTAAATCAAGTGGTGAGGCACCTGGGTGATGTCTGACTTTTATTTTGCCTCAGGTCATGATCTCATGGTTCCTGGGATTGAGCCCTGCATCAATCTTTGTGCTAACAATGCAGAACCTGATTGGGATTCTCTCTCTCCCTCACTCTCTGCCCCTCCTTTTTGCTTTCTCTCTCTCTTTCAAAATAAAATAAATAAACATTAAAAAATATTTTAGAAAAGTAAATCAAGTTGTAACAAAAAGCAAAGGGCTTAAAACAAGTGATCCAGAAATTGAAAAATCAATTCTTGTGCAATTGAATTGACTATGGACAGGAAAAGGCATAAAAAAGAGTAAGATAGAGTCCCTGAGTGGCTCAGTCAGTTGAGCGTCCAACTTTGGCTCAGGTCATGATCTCACGGTTCATGGGTTTGAGCCCGGTGTCAGGCTTTGTGCATACTGCTAGCTCAGAGCCTGGAACCTGCTTCAGATTCTGTCTCTTTCTCTCTCTCTGCTCATCCCTTGTTCATGCTCTGTCTCTCTCTCTGTCTCTCAAAAATAAATAAATGTAAAAAACTTTTAAAGAAAAGAGCAAGATAGATAAAAGGAGTTTTCCTCATCACAATTCTTTGATCATAAATGGCTACCATCTTCCTACCAATTCTGACACATGCATTTACTCATTAACCATTATCTTACCTTGAAATGTTTGCATATGCTCATCTCTTTACCTTGGACAGTTTTTCTTCACACTCCGTTCTTCTCTTGCATAACTCCTTTTTAAAATCGTATTTCAGCTTAGAAAAGAGCAGTTCCTTCTAGAATCTTCCCTCATCACCTAAGTTCTGTTTAGTGGGCTTTCTAACAAAATATACTTTCAGACCATATTTTCACAGCATATTTATGAATCTAGATTATTGTTTCATAAACGCAGCAAGCATTGCTTTTTAATTTACCTGTGACTAATACAGAGCCAAGCACATAATTTTATACTTAATTTGTGTGTGCACTATTAATTAATGATCAAATTAACTCAACTCTATGCATTTAATTGTATACATTGAGATAGGAGTTTTCTTAGTTTGTATTCATAAAGTGCTAATAAAATTACAATTGTCATTCAGACTTGCATATTTTACGTTATCATTAGAAATAAGCAAAAATAATCATTATCTCAAGACTTTCATAGAAATATACAAACATAGGGAGACTGAGAAGCAAAGGTGGAGAGGCATAGAGAATTTACCGAGAGATACAAAGAGTAAAAGAAATAGAAACATCTAAGTAAAAACATAAAAAGAAGGCTTTTCATATTGAGGGGAAAATATGGAAAATGTAGGATAAAATTCAGAGGCAGAGCCAAATACATAGTCACAAGAAAAACTGATTAAAAAGAAGCTAATTAGATTGAAATAAGTAATATTGATAATAACAGTTGTCAGTCTCCTTGGTATTCAAAAGCCAAACAACTACTTAATCTTTATTAAGATACCCAGAAGGCCTGATTCATTCCAGTATTTCAGAAATATCTTGGAATTAAAATTTAATAAATTATTCTGAACATTTTCCCAACAAGTCAAGTTTGGTGTCAGGGTTTATTTGAGTAGGTATAATTTATAATTAAAACCAAAATGATGGTAAACATCTTTTAGACAGGAAGAACATTGCCACTATTAATAGCTCTTTAATTTTCAAAGACTTCATGCTGGATGATATGGCCGTAAGAGTCTAACTTGAGGTACACGATTCTGTGGATTATAACCTGTAGTGTTAAACATTGTAAATGTTTAGCAATTGATTCTGAGGGGAAGGAGGGCAAGAGCCTGGTTTGTAGTATTTGCTACATTCTGTGTTGTAAATATTCCTACCATGGCTGATTTCAAGATATCGGAATATCACTAAGTGTGGATCTTGGGAGAAATGTGCCAAATTAATTCATATGGCATACAACGTATGATAGCTCATGTTTTCATGCTTAATAAACATGGAACAATGGTAATTACCATATATGATTTCTACCTGTATAAGTCAGCGGTTTTTTTTTTTTTCAGCTGCAAGTGGCATAAATCCAACTTAAATTGGCTTCAGTTGGTTCTTTTTTTTTTAATGTTTTATTTATTTTTGATACAGAGAGAGACAGAACATGAGAGGGGGAGGGGCAGAGAGAGAAGGAGACACAGAACCGGAAGCAGGCTCCAAGCTCTGAGCTAGCTGTCAGCACAGAGCCTGACGCGGGGCTCGAACCCACGAATGTGAGATCGGACCTGAGCCGAAGTCAGAGGCTTAACCGACTGAGCCACCCAGGCGCCCCTTCATTTGGTTCTTAATCTCGTTGCTTCTTCACATCACCAAGAAAATTAAATGTAAGGCTAATTTTGCCAACATGAGATCCAGGGATTCAAGAAATTTTAGCTTTCATTAATGGTTCTATCTTTCCTTCATCTTTCTTTCCTCTGGAATCCTTACATTTTCAGGCAGGCTACATAGAGAGCCTCTAGGGTGGCCCTGTGGCCACTATCGCTTTATATTCATACTCTTCTGTGACTCTATTCTGATCTCCTAAAAATGAAACATCTCTGCATTAAAAAATCTTATGGTCTGATAATTGGGGTAGACACACATATAAATATGCTGAAATACAAAAGTATAAGCTCTAAGAAAGGACAGAACATGTATTCCCCAGCATTAGCTTTATTTTTTCTTATAGAAAAAAGATTTTAAAAATGAATGATGAATTCCTTGATATCAGTGTGGATGAAAACTGAAAATCCCAAAATTATGATATTTGATGTAATAACTCCTAAGTTACCCTGATTTCGATACTGTTTCTTTAACAAAAAATATATCATTGTTCTTCTGGAATCACATTTTCTGATTTGGATATCTGACTTCTTTTGTCAAGAATATCTATCATTAACCATAAGCCATAAAACTAGAAAAAAATAAAATGATACCTTGCTTCATAAAAATTTTATCTACTTCTCTTCTGATATTTCTCTTTGAAGTCAGAACTTCCTGTGTTTCTAAGTGTTGGTGTCTTTTCTGTTTTTGCAAGCTTGTTATGAATGCTTTCATTTAGACAAGGTGACTTATGCCTGATATGCTTAATAGCTCAAAAATTTGAGTGCGTTGGTATAGTCTATCTAAGATGCACATAACCTTTTAAGCAATTAGCTATGGTGATACTCTAAACTGCCGAAAATGTAAATAAAACCAATTTGCGATCTCTTTTGTAATTCTATTCTGTGTTGCAGTGATATTGAGTTATACAGAATGAAGCTGCTAATTATAAAGCATGAATTTACACTCAATGATCAACTTTTCAGTTTTCGTCTACTAGGGAGTTCTAGAACTAATGTATTCAGTTTGGGAGAGGAATAAAAATGTTTCTCAGATTTCAGTGAGGTTACATTGATAAATAAACTATATGTTACCATATAATTCTTCCAAATAGACACAGAGTTCACCTTGAGGCTACTTTACACTGTTAGTAATAAAAAATAACTCAGTTTGTATCAGTCATTTTTCACCTCTGTGAGGGCTTAACATTTATTCAAATTTAGCTGTTCTGATTTTTTTATATGTTTATTTATTTTTTGAGAGAGAAAGAGACAGAGTGCAAGTGGAGGAGGGGCTGAGAGAGAGGGAGACACTGATGCAGGCTCCAGGCTCCCAGCTGTCAGCACAGAGCCTAGCACGGGGCTCAGACTCATGAGCCACAAAATCATGGCCTGAGCCAAAGCCAGAAGCTTAACCAACTGAGACACCCAGATTCCTCTAGAGGTTCTGAATTTCTAACTGTAGCTGGTGACCAGTACCTTCACCTCTTGCAATTTATGTTTTTTAATGTTTATTTTTGAGAGAGAGAGAGAAAGAGCAAGAGCACAAGCAAGGAAGGGGCAGAGAGAGAATCAAGGGAATGCAGAGGATCCAAAGCAGGCTCCATGCTGACAGCACTGAACCTGATGTGGGGCTCAAATTCAGGAACCATGAGATCATGAAGTTGGAAGCTGAACTGACTGAGCCACCCAGGCACTCCCTTGTAATTTAATATCTAAAGTAAGTACTAGTAACTCCTGGGATACACAGAAATTATACTTAAGTGACAAATAAAATGTCAAAAATACCTGGTATATTAAAGAAAAACCAATACCCAGTGAAGAGAGAAATAAATAGACAAAATCTCCTGAAATTTTTATTTTCAATAACCTTGTATAGCAATTGAATTTCATTTGGACCATTGTTTAACTTTTTTAAAGTATCAAAATTTCAATGTTTATAAAATTTGAGTAACAATTGTCCACTGATCTTTACATTTCTGCGCATCTTTTAAGCAAGGCGCTGAATGGTTCTTGTTCCATACGACCTTCTAAAATGTTTGTGTAGAAAACCATCTTGAAATATATAGTATCTCCTCCTGAGGAAAACACCTTTGTCTATTGTCCAGTATAATAAAAGTCAGTGCTTTCCTCCAGAAAAGAGCAGGCATGCTTATTGACTATTGTAAAATATTCTAGTTCCTCTATTGTAACCTACTGCCTGTAGAGCTATCTGATCCACTCCACACAGTCATGTGGGAACTGTGGCTCAGGAAAACAGCACTGGAATGTTGATACTCTAGCTACTGCGATTGCCCAGTGTAATAATCCATCCTCATTTCTGACCCAGGAGTCTTGTGTCTTCTGTCAGCATCCATAAAAATCGTGGCAGTCTAAATTATGAGCTAGCAAGTAAGGTAAAATCGCAGACTCTTAATTGTTCTGACAATAGACTGATTACTACCTAAGAAAGCTGACAACTGAGACATTCTAAAACTATTATAGTAGTCACTTTTACTAAATAAATGCTCGTGTTGTATATTACACAGGCATGTCTCTGGAAATGTAGGCCTGATTTTATGATATTAATATACCAGGACTAATGAGTGGCACAGACATTCTATTTGGATTAGTTCTGCAGAATTGTAGATCTCTAGAGGTGTTTATTAAGCCTAATTTTATTAGCTGTATGTACTAGAACTGATGGGCTTCACCAGAAATTTTATTTAGATTTTTTTTTAATGGGACTTTATTTTTTAGAACAGTACTGGATTCAGAGCAAAAATGAGCCACACATACAAAGATTTCCCATATGTCCCCGCCCCACACATGTGCAGCCTCCACCATGATCAACATCCCTACAAGAGCAGTACTTTTGTCACAATAGATGAACCTACATTGATACATCAGTATCACCCAAAGTCCATAGTCACTTTTGGTGTTACACATTCTGTGGGTTTGGACAAATGTATAATAATTTGTGTGTATCATTGTAGTGTCATATAGAATAGTTTCACTGCCCTAAAATTCCTCTGGCCTCTGCCTCTTGATACTTCTCCTCCCATAAATCCCTGGTAACTCTGGATCTGTTTACCATCTCCATAGTTTCTTAAAAAATATTTTTAAAGGAATAAATATTTTTATTTGTTTTTAAATTTTTAATTAAAGAGGGAGAAAGAAATCCCAAGCAGACTCTGAGCGGTCAGTGCAAAGCCCAATGCAGTTGCTCGATCTCAAGAACCATGAGATCATGACCTGGGCTGAAATCGAGTCAGATGCTTAACTGATTGAGCCACTTGGCAGCCCCTCCATAGTTTTGCTTTTTCCACAATGTCATATAGTTGGAATCATGTAATATGTAGCCTTTTTATATTGGCTTCTTTTACATAATATTAAACATTTAGGCTCCTCCATATCTTTTTATGGTTTGATAACTCACTTCTCTTTAATGCTGAATAATATTCCATTGTTTCAATCTACCACAGTTTATTTATTCACTCAGTGACTGAAGGACATCTTGAGTCTTTCCAAGTTTTTGCAATTATGAATAAAACTGCTATAAGCGTCTGCGTGCAGGTTTTTGTGTGGACATGTTTCCAACTTCTCTGGGTAAATGATACCAAGAAATGCAATTGTTGGATGATATGGTAAGAATATATCTCGTTTTGTAAGAAACTTCCAAACTGGTTTTCAAAGTGGCTGTGGCCATTTTGCATTCTCACCAGCAATGAACAAGAGTTCCTATTACTTTATCCTTGCTAGCATTTGATGTTGTCAGTGTTTCGGATTTTGGCCACTGTGATGATACGTGTACAGTGATATTTCAATCCCTGATGAGATATGATGTATAGCCTTTTTTCATATGCCTTTTTGCCATCTGTATATCTTCTTTTTCTTTTTTATTATTATTAGTTTTTTAAATTTACATCCAAGCTAGTTAGCATATAGTGCAATAATGATTTCAGGAGTAGAATCCAGTGATTCATCCCCTACATAAAACACCCAGGGCTCATCCCAACAAGGGTCCTCCTTAATGTCTTTTTTCCCATTTAGCCCATCCCCCACTCAGAAACCCTCCAGAGCCTTGTTTGTTTTCTATTTTTATGAGTTTCTCATGTTTTTCCCCTTCCCTGTTTTTATATTATTTCTGTTTTGTATTTTAAATTCCACATATGAGTAAATGATGTGATATTTGTCTTTCTCTGAATAATTTTGCTTAGCATAATATCCTAGTTCCATCCACATTGTTGTGAACGGCAGGATTTCATTCTTTTTGATTGCAGAGTAAGACTCTTGTAGATATATGCTACATCTTCTTTATCAATTCATCTGTGTATCTCTTTGGTGAGAAATGTGTTCAGGGTTTTAATTTTTTTTACTGTTGAATTTTAAGAGTTCTTTGCATATTTTGGTAACAGTCCTTTATCAAGCATATCTTTTGCAAATATTTTCTCCCAGCCTGTGTCTTATCTTGTCATTCTTTTGATGGATTTTTATGTAAAAATTTTACATTTGAGTATGCATACAATCAACAAGAGTTAAGAAAATGAAGACGCCATATTAATTTATCATCATGAGAACATTTAATCAGATATGCTAACTGCTGATGTTTGATTTTTAATAATCTTTTTTGATTCTTTTAGAAAAATTTTCAAACATTAGAGATATCTCATATAGCAACTTATTTTCACATGAATCCTGAAGTTTTGTGTTTGACTCATATTCTTAGAGGCTAAAATAATAAAATATAATTAAGTCTGCATCTGAAAGGAAATTATAGGAGGAAGACACACACATAAGACAAACATGTAAAACAAGAAAAATATCTAAGGGATTAAGTGGTAGCATGAGCCAAGCAAGTCAGGTTTGTGAGAAACAACTGCGACTGTTCAGAGGGATGAACTGAAAACGTGTCTGTGCTCTAAGTACAAAGGTACTCCTGGGCCAGAGATGGTTGTTTATGTGTAGTGACAAGTCTTTTTAATTTCAACAGAAGCCAGAGTCCAAACTTTCATGTAAACATCTTAAAGTTTAGAATGTGAGGAAATATAGTGTGGACTAAACAAATCTGTGAACCTGATTAGTCCTTTTAGCCACACTTAAGAGCTTCTATTTAAAAAATAATTGCAAACTAATAAGCTATGTACTATAATGGAGGTATATACAGAGTGTGTGGTAGCATTGGAAAAGATGCTTGAAAAGATCATGTTTGAAGCCATTATCCTTAGAGGATGTATAACACTCCTTTGCATTCCTGAAAGAGGGAACAACATATGGAAAGCATGGAGGCTTGAGAAAGTTTTCTATGTTTGGGAAACTATTTATGGGCCAGTGTTTCTGATAATGGGGTGTGGAGAGTGGTAGATGTCTTCATCATATTGGAAAGTCAAGTCATGAAGGTCTCAAATGCCATACTTAAAAGCACATTCTTTAAACGAGGAGAAGACATTAAAGGATTTTGAGTAAGAGATTGCCTGATCTGAGTAAGAGATTGCCTGATCTGAGTAAGAGATTGCCTGATCTGTGTTTTAGAAATGACACTGGCTGTTGTGTTGAAGATTGGATAGAAAGGAAGGCAACTGGAAGAAATCTTCTCTGTAGGGAAAAAGGAATGGGTACCAGAATCCATGTGAGCGGTTTAGGTTTGGAGAGTAGGAGGAGCTTATTCATGAATTTGTTATAAAATAATTTCTTGATATAAAGGGGTTTATTTTGCTTCTATAGATCTATATTAAAGGTATATTTTCTTTTAGTTTCTCATGTAAATTAATTACATTAATTCTCAGAAGTTCAAAGTAAAAGCTTGCTAAAATTAAAGGGAAAAATATAGAGAGATGCTTTTAGTAACTTATTTTAAAAGTATTTTCAGAAGTGCTAATTCTCTGAAGAAATGACCTTCTCACATCACTTCAGGTATACTTGACCCAGGTCATTGGGAATCTTGAGAATCTATCACTCTCTTTTATCTCTGCTTTCCTTACTGTCCGCTTGGTTCTCAGTTCCCAAATGGTGGTATGATGCCACTAGCTTCCCTAAACTAAAAATCATTCTGTCTTAAAAACTTAGGGTAAGAATTTGTTTTTTTCAGTAGCTCTGAAAAATGAGCAGTGTGAATCTTTATTAGACCAGCTTGAGTCACACATCTATGCTTGAAACAAATTCTTCTACCAGAAAGGTGAAGGCTCATATTTGTTGGTCCTGGGCCATGCAACATTATTGGAGAGAGGTTTAAGGTCAGCTCTCTTCAAATAACATGGATTTAGTTTGGGAGCCAGGTAGATCCCTAAAGAAAAAAGCAGGAACACTTACTAAAGAAGGGAAATGATTGCTAAGGAAAACAACAACAACAAACCTCATGAAAGTGTGTAGCTAAATAAATAAATAAATAAATAAAAATAAATAAAAAAGAAAGAAACTACATCTGTTCAAACCAAAACCAGAAATGTTGGTCAGTTACCTTAGGTCAACAGAATTAAATAACACATGTTTATTGAATTAATTGAATTTTATCTACTATGTGTAACAAAAGTAAATTTTATTTACTATGTGTACCATTTGCATACAACCAAATATTTAACCTGCAAGTTCACTTAAAATTACTTCATTGTAGTAATAACAGAGAATTAATTAAAAATAACAATAACAAATTAAAAACCTTATATTACTTAGAATATGCTTGGAATTTAATGTCACTTACTTTAAAATAATTTATCGAACACCTTTGAGACCTATAAAGAAGACTAAAAAAATTGCAAGACAGAGTTTATCTCAGTTTTGGCCTGAGTGTTCTTAGTCACTTGACTGCAAGAGTCAATGAAAGTTTTCTTATATCTGAAAATGTACTTCAAAAATTATTTCTACTTACATAATAAATTCCAAAATTTATGTAGCGTTATGTAATATTATTGACTATGTCAAGAACAAGGTTGATGAACTAAGAAAACGACCTCATATCTGAGTGGAAAGAGCCATTTTTAGAAGCTTTCTTAATTCAAAGTGTGTTAATGTGATAAATGCTCCACGGAGTCTGATTAGTGGGCCTGATCAGCATAACATTTTCACAGAAGTCAATTTCCAGTTTATATTTGTATTTCACCTTTACTAATAGCCCCACTGACATATACAGAGTCTTATAGTTCATTCGCCTATTTCATCTAAGCATAGAATAATTCCTTAAGTCAAAAACAAGAAATATCATTAATTGTATATCTAAACAAGACCCAAGTTTGCAACTTATCTATTATTGGTCTAATTAAATTGTATAAAAGAGCTTGTTTGTAGAAAGTTGCCACTCATAAAAGCATGGGACACATTAGAGATGGCAGCCATGATTCCTATTAATCCTGCTTTAAAGTTTATCCCGAATGAATCAAGACATTAATTAGCTCTAAACATGGGAGTTAAGGAGCCCATGTTTTCTAATGTGATGGATTTCTATCCTCTTGCTTTGTGGTATAGGGATGAGGCACTATATATATGGTACAATTTGATTATGTGACTGCTTTTATAAGAGACCTTTCACCTTTGCATCATTTTATCTTTATTATTTTTATTAATATTGAATTATCTACCTTAATTAATATTATCTCTATTGATGACAGAACCTTGTTTAATTCAAGGAGTAACTTAAGTATATTTATTGAACACCTCTAAGAAATTAGAATGTTTTCCAGTTCTCAATAACTTTTATTCTAATGCAAGGGGGAAAGGTGTGTGTGTGTGTGTGTGTGTGTGTGTGTGTGTGTGTGTGTGTGTTAGGTACATAAAGAATAGGTACATTTGAACATAAGGTGGAGATTTTATTTTTTGTTATCATTATTATTATTTCATGTTAGCTTTTGAGTGAGAGAATACATCAAAGTTACAGAAATTAGCAAAATAATATCAAGTAGCAGGTGGTTAGGAATAGAATGATTCAAAAGGAAATATCTCTAAAAGAAATAATCTAAAATATTTACAGAAAGTACATGTAGCTAATACTGTAAACAGTGAAATAAGTTTCCACATATGTAAAATTAGCACAACCCTTGATTTTGGGGGCTGGTTAGGAGGCATCTGATCAAATATCAACATTTCCAAAGAAATTTTAATGAGGTTTGAATCTTTTATAATGGGCTGAATGGAAGGGATGCGATCACCACATAGCAGGACATTTTACAAATGTGAATGCAAACAATCTGCAGTTTCCTAAATATTCTCAGGGGAGAAATAAAGGTGTGATAGACTGCTGCCCTTTAGTCATTAATGTAATACTTAAAATGTGCAGGTATTTGATTTTCTAAGCAATCACGGAATATTTCAGCAATGGCATCAGAATTTTGCCTCTGGGTGGCTCTTAACAGTGTTTTATGTGACACAATTGGCTATTGGCTTAGAAAAGAGATTAAAAATCACAAGAACATTGAGGATATTTTCCAGCCCAGTTGGCTTTTAGGCTTTATTCCAAGTGAAGCTTATTTCAAAGGTCTTTGAGAAAAAAAAAAAAAAATCACAAAGACAGAGCTTCTTCAGTAAGGTTTAGCACTAGTTAAGACTTCATTCTGTGTACTCTGCTCTTTTTAGCCCTAACCCCATGACTATTCTGAGGGAAGAGAGAAGACTGATTGTGTGTAGTCATGAAATTGCACTGATGTTTTTATTACTTGCTTGACTTTTTTTCTTTCAACAAAGTCCATGTGCATTTTAGCTTTGTTGCAAGTAGCAGTGTACTTCCATAATGGTTATTTTTTAACATGGTCCCATGAAAATATATAAGCAAAATATTTTAGGAGTGCTTGATATAGTATAAATATGGAGCTTGCCTATGGTACTGACCTTTGACACAGAAATTACATTTTCATGTGAGTTCCCAACATTTACAACAGAAATTTCAGATCACTTCTCCACCTCTTCTTCCTCATATGTATCTTTAATTTTCTTCATTAAAACACTTCATTACGTGTACAGTTCAAAGGTATTAAATACATTTGTAATGTGTAACCACCTTCCATCTCCAGATGGATGCAGAAAAACATCCTGTATAACTGAAACTCTGCACCCATTACACAATAAGTACCCATTTTCCTCCTTCCCATAGCTCCTAATAACCACCCTTCCATTTTCTCTTTCTATGATTTTGACTACTTTATTTACTTCATGTAAGTGGAATTACATATTATTTATCTATTTGAGAATGCCTTATTTCACTTAGCATAATGTCCAAAAGGTTCATCCATGTTGCAGTGTATGTCAGTTTCCTTTCTTTTTAAGGCTAAATACTATTCCATTGTATATGTATATCATATTTTGTACTGGGAGCCATTTCTGAAGTCAGGCAGGTTTGCAAGGCCTCCCACCATCAGATGGCGACTGGCGTCTACACCCACTCAACCCCCACTCAATTTCTGCTTGAGCACCGACCCCCAAGGCGCCTGACTGACTGATATCAGGAGTGACTTGCCTTCTTATGCTAAAAATATGTGAATTGTACCTTATGAAAAAACTTTTATAGGAGTTTCTTCTTTTGTGATTATAGGAACAAATATTACATTTGCTGAGAAAACCTGTTTTTCCTCCCCTCGAAAAACAGGCTATTGACCTCTGCTCACAAAAGAACTAATTCTTGCCTTTGCTATGCTAAAATCATTGCCTTGTATTTGAATGCTAAAGATCCCTTCCTTCCCCAAGTGATAAACATCTACTCACCTACTTCAATCACTGCTGATAAAGGTTATGCATGAGTCTTCCACCAATCTATGTTCTGGGAAATTTTCACATATCAAAGAATTTGTCATCAGAAATCATTATCTAAGGCAATTGCCACTCCTGCTTTGTACCCCATATATTTTTTCAATAAATAAAGCTGACTCTCTGGTCAGAGCAGAGACGCCTGCCTGGTGAGCAGAAAGAAGCCGAGGCTCTCTTGTTCCCTTTTGCCAACACCGTCCATCCTTCAGGGAGCCCTGGACCTGCTGGAGCAGGACTCGGGCAATTTTGTTTCTCTGTTCATCTATCAGCATTTAGGTTGTTTCAGTTTCTTGGCTTATCCATTCATCCATTGATGATGGATGGTTGGGTTGCTTCCAGATTTTAACTATTGTGAGTAGCATGGTCTTTTAAATAAATACCCAGAAGTAGAACTGTTGGATCGGTTAATTCTATCTTTTATATTTTTGAGGAAACTCCATACTGTTTTTCACAGGAGCTATACCATTTTACATTCCCACCAGCAGTCTACAGGAGTCTAATTTCTCCACATGCTTCTCAACATTTATTATATTCTGTTTGTTTTTAATTAGAAGTTATCTTAATAGGTATGAAGTGGTATATCATTATACTTTTTTATTAAAAATTTTCAAGATTTATATATGTATTTATTTAGAGAGAGAGAGAGTAGGGGGGTGGAGAGGCAGAGAGAAAGGGTGACAGAGAATCCCAAGGAGGCTCTACACAGTCGGCACAAAGCCTGATACAGGGATCAAATTCATGAACTGTGAGATCATGACTTGAGCCAAAACTGAAAGTTGGATGCTTAGCTGACTGAGCCATCCAGACACCCTCTCATTATAATTTTATTTGCATTTCCTAATGATCAGTGATGTTGATCAGTTTTTTATGCATTTATTGGCCTTTTTTATGTCTTCTTTAGAGAAATGTTGGCTCAACTCCTTTCCCCATTTTTGAATTGGGTTGTTTGATTTGTTGAATTGAGTTTTAGGAATTCTCTTTATAATTATATAAAATTCTATTACACATGTGATTTTCAAATATTTTCTCCCATTCCATAGGTTACCTACTTACTTTGTTGATAATATTTCTTGATGCATAAAATGTTAATGTTTTCATGAAATCTGATATTTCTCTATTTGTTTTTTGGTGCCTGTGTTGTTAGTGTCATTTCCAAGAAACCACTACCAATGCTATGAAGTTTTTGCCTGATGTTTTCTTTTAAGAGTTTTACAGTTTTAGCTATTTCACTTAGGTCTTTGATATATTTTTTAAGTTAATTTTTATATATGATTTTAAGTAATGATATACCTTCATTCTTTGCATGTGGATATCTCATTTTCCCAGAACTGTTTGTTGAAGACTATCTTTTTCCCATTGAATAGTCTTGCGTCCTTGTCAAAAATCATGTGAAGATTTATTTCTGGGCTCTGTATTCTATATTATTGGTTTATACGTCTGTTTTTATGCCAGTACAACACTCTCTTGATCACTATAGCTTTGTACTTAGTTCTGAAGTCAGAAAACATAAAAGCCTCAACTTCTAAATTTCTTGGAATTCACTCTTGCCAGACAGTAAGGGTTTGGGAAAATTTTCTGCTTCTGTCTGCACCTCTGAGATCAGAAGCAGGAATCAGCAATCTTAGCACAAATCCCCAATATTTAGAGAATAATTCCTTTTTTGCCCGTTTGGCTCTCACATACTGTGCGCTAGCTGCTTCTAGAGTGTGTGCACAGATGCCTGCCATGAGGGTGGGGACTGAGAGATGGGTAGCTCCTATTCTGCTAAGAGGTGAAATTGACTGAAAGCAACCACAATTTACTGCCAAGCCTTCTCTGGGAGGTTGTAAGCCTTCGTAGACCTCAGAGCTCCAAAGCACTTACATTTGACAGATTCTGCTGGTGTAATTGTTGTCTAGGTGGAGAGAGAGATTCCCGGTATTTCAACACCATCATCCTCCCAGAATTTTTTCAAATATATATTTGAAACTGAAATGGAAAGAGCTTCTATGAAATATGCTAGTGAGCTGGTTTGCTTCTGAAGGAATGAAGTAAAGGTGGTGAGGTAGACGGGCTCAGGTTATGTTGTTTCCATCTCTCCCTTCAGGTATGGCCTTGGGTAAACCTGTGAACAGTTTTCTCACCAAATGGGGGGTAACAATAGCACCTACTTCACAGAGATCGTGTAAGTAATAAATAAGACAATGTTGTAAAGGCATCAGCAACCAAAAATGGAGGTGAGCTATGGCCTTTCACTCTTTATTCTCCTTCTTATGAGGTGTCATCCAGCAAAGAACATGTTCGTGCAGTCCAAGTGATTATTTATAGACAACTGCATTCTCAGAAGAATTAACAAAATTATTTGAACTTCCTTCAGTGACTACAGAACTCCACCCTCATCAAGAAATGATATTAGAATTGTGAACAATGAATAATCTCCCTTGTGTCCTTTATATTCTAGCTATACATAGACTAGAAAGACAAAACCCCGCAGTCTAGCTTGAACAGCATTTCTATAGCGACCTCAATCAAAAATAAACTCAGTGTCATAAGAACTGAGGGAGTTGAAGATAATATTATATTTCATGAAATGAAGTCACTTTTAAAGGTGATTTTCTAAGGTCTAAAAATAGTGAGTTTCTTTTTGGTGCATTCTCATGGGTTTGCTACAAACTTTGTAAAATGTCAAGACATGACATTGCAGTTGAATAGATTTCCCATCCAGTAAGCACCAAATATACTACACATATGATCTCTTTCATTTCTAAAGCAATTTTGTGAAATAAACACAAAAAAGCACACACATACTGCATTAAAAATATTGCACACATTTAAGTAGTGATTTTGAAGTTCATATGATAATCTAATCTTAGATAACTAAATTTAAAGAACTTGTTAAATTCACAGGAAAAATGCAAATTTTGCAATGTTTATGTAAAAAAAATATATCTTGAATTTTGTGATGCTGGTCATTACTAGCATTTGTCTCCCCAAATAATTCTCACTTGACACTTCCCTTGAGAGGTGTACAAGGCTTATACTTCCTCTCATATGAGTTATTAATCATAATTGTGGGCAGAAAAGCCAAAAGAACATTTTGACAAACTCAAAAGCTTTGGCTTGACTAGGAAGAGCAGAGTACTAAGAGAATGTATTTTCCAAAAGTGTTAAAGTCCTGCTGTACATGTTTGCATTATGGTAATTTTTGACAGATTTCTGGTGAATTCTTCTTAGAGAATGAAATGGAGAGAATGTTTATGTTCCGAGTTAGATTCAAAAATTAAAAACTGCCCAGATGATAGAGCTCAGAAAAATCTCCACACTCTCTCAGAAATAGGACTCACTTCTAAAACAAATGAAAACAAAAACAGGAATCACGAAGACAGCTTTTATCTCAGTGAGTGTGAGTCTCTTGCAAATCCTTAGGGACCACTGCTTCTGTCAGACTTTTAGCTCAGGAAGAAGCAGGTAAAAATAAATGTGTTAACTGGATGGAGACTTGAGTTGCTTATGTTCCCATACAGGTAAGGAGCATTGTGCTTACTTACTCTAAAATGGTCAGACCTCATACAATCTGATTCTTTTTTTCAAACTGTATTGTTTCATCTTATATGGCAGTGATGAAATTTCACATATTCTTTAATACCCAGCCCCTTTCAATATGCCTATTGACAATAATAAATAAATACTCATAGGCAGAACTTGTTGATTTAGAAATTCTCCCTGGATTTCTAGAATTTGACTTGAACCTTGAAGAATGAATAGGGGTTTGTCTGATGAACAAAGAGTAAAGGAGATTTACACAGAGAATGTTGCAAATGTTTAGACCTAAAGATATCAACAAGCTGGTGGGTGTGTAGGAGGACCATATAATTTGTCATCCAAACTGAAATACATTTGAGACTAAGAGGACACAATGAATTAAAATTACTTGACTTTCTGAAATGCTTATTGACCCACATATGTAATTTAATAAGTTGATAGACATATATAATAATTCTAAAAATTTTATTTTTAAAAGTAGTTTTTCTAAAAATTAAGCAATACATCTGTATACTATCGAGTATTTTAAAATTCTGTCTTTAGTATTGATCATATGAGTATGAAATTCAATAAAAGCAGAATAATTATTTTTGGTACACATTAATAACAAAAAAGTCTTTGGTTGTTTCTGTCTCTGGATTCTGTCTCTAGTACCTAGAAAAAATTCTTACTAATTGATTCTAATTGATTACATTTTATAGGTAACACATTTGAAATTGTTGATAATTTTAATTGATTCTCCTCTATAGATAACAATATACAGCTTAAAATTTTAAAATATAACATATGGGAGATTTTTGATAACTGATTTGATTTCTTCATTGGTTATGGGTCTGTTCAGATTTTCTATCTCTTCCTATTTGAATTTTTAAAAATATTTTAATGTTTTTTTAAATTTATTTTTGAGAGAGAGAGATAAACAGTGTGATCAGGGGAGGGTCAGAGAGAGAAGGAATCACAGGATTTGACGACAGTTTCCAGGCTCTGAGCTAGCTGCCAGTACAGAGCCCGATGCGGGGCTTGTACCCACGAACTGTGAGATCACGACCTGAGCCGAAGTCGGACACTTAACCAACTGAGTCACCGAGGTACCCTGCTTCCTGTTTGAATTTATGTAGTGCATGTATGTTTAGGACTTTGTCCATTTCTTCTAAGTTGTGCAGTTTGTTGGCATATAATTTTTCATAGCATTCCCTGATAATTGCTTGTATTTCTGAGGGTTGATTGCATTAGATCCATTTTCATTTGTGATTTTGTCTATTTGAGTGCTCTCTCTTTTCTTTCTGAGAAGCTTGGCTAGAGGCTTATCAATTTTGTTTATTTTTCCAAAAAACCAACTCTTGGTTTCATTGATCTGTTCAACTGCTTTTTTAGATTCTATATTGTTTATTTCTGCCCTGCTCTTTGTTATTTCTCTTCTTCACCACCCACTGCTTACTTAACTTACTAACAATGTGCCCTGCCTGAGCATTCTGAAGAAATACCCTTTCCAGCCGGCTTCAGTTCCAGGTCCCCTCCAACAAAAACCTGCATAAACCTTTCTTGACATTGTTTTCTCCTGAGGATGTGCCCCCTCTAGTATGTATGCCCATAGAACCTATTCAAAATGGTGCCACAAGCTTGACAATGTGCAAGTAGCCCCAAAAGAGACCAGCACCACTCAGAAGTTACTCCTGTGCTATGGAGGAAGGATAACAACACACATCAGTCCCATGGTGGCCCAGCAATGAGCTGTGGGCAGACAGATCTGGTCTGATGCAGGCTCTGCCCATCAACAAAAGTTTCTCAGGGGAAAACATGGAAAAATCACCCTTCACTTCAGTGCTATCATATCTTGGGAAACAGTCTGACTCAACTCAAGCCTAAGGTAGCACCAAACTGGCCCGCTAACAATACAGGGAACAAACCCTGACCATAACCAGTAAAGAGAGCCATTGCAGACAACTGGACTAAGGCAAAGGTGACTCAGCCACAATAATACGGCACATGCAGTGCACATAGGAGACACCCCTGAAGCACTGGTTGCTGGTAAACAGGACACTACACTGCAGGGCACTACAGGACCTCCTCTTCATAAGGCTACTACTTTCATGAGCAGGAGACATAGCTGACTTTCCTAATACATAGAAACAGACACAGAGAGTTAGGCAAAATGAAGAGACAGAGGTATATGGCCCAAATGAAAAAACAGGACAAAATCAGAGCAAGAGAGCTAAATGAAATAGAGAAAAGTACTATGCCTGATAAACAGTTTAAGTAATGGTCGTAAAGATAATCCCTAGACTTAAGGAAAGAGTGAAGAACCTCAGTAAGATCCTCAACACGAAGTTAGAAAACATAAAAAAACAACCAATCAAAATGAAGAACTCAATAAATGAAATTAAAAATACACTAGTATAAATAGCAGACTAGGAAACTAGATCAGCAGTTTTGGAGGATGGAATGGAAAAGAAAGTCAACAAATGAGAGAAAAACAATAATACAAAATGAAAATAAACTCAGTAACACCATCAAGTATAATAATATTTGCATTATAGGAATGCCAGAAGAAGAGAGGAGAAAAGGGTTAGAACATGTATTTGCAAAAGTAATAGCTGAACACTTCTTGAATCTGAGAAGGAAACAGAAATCCAGATCCAACAAATACAGAGAGCTCCTCTCCTCACCACCAAATAAACCCACGGAGGTCCACAACAAAACACAGAGTAATTAAAAGGGCAAAATTAGTGTTAAAAAGAGAACTTTAAAAGCAGCAAAAGAAAACAGATACATACATAAGAAACTCTCTAGGGCTATCAATTGATTTTTCAGCAGAAACTCTGCATGCCAGAAGGGAGTGGCATAGTACAATCAAAATGCTGAAAGAAAAAAAAAATGCAGCCAGGAATACTCCATATAGCAAGACCTTCATTCAGAATAGAAAGAGAGAGAAAGAGTTTCCCAGACAAACAAAATTTTAAAACTTCATGATTCTCAAACCAGCCCTACACAAAATGTCAAGGGAACTATTTGAGTGAAAGGAATGAGCAGAAGTAAGAAAAATGGGAAGCACCAAAGCTGTAAAATTAAATAAACTATAAAAATCAGTCAAGGGACTCACAAAACACAAGAGTATAAAATATATCATATACCCAAGATGTGGGTTTGCAGGGGGAGGAGTAAAGAATGGATTCAAATTTAAGAGACCATCAACTTAATATGCATAATGCTCTATGCATAAGATGTTATATTCAAACTATTGCCATTAGGTAATCACAAATCAAAACCAGCAATATATATGGAAAAAATAAAGAGAAGAGAATCTGACTATATCACTAAAGAAAGCCAGCAAACTAAGGGAGAGAAAAGCAATGGAAGAAAGAAATAGAGAAGACCTACAAAACATCCATTAAACAAGTAACAAAATAGCAATAAGTACATGCCTATCAGTAAGTACCTTGAATGTAAATGCACCATATGCTCCAATTAAAGGACCTGCAATAGGGACACCTGGGTGGCTCAGTCAATTTAGCTTCCAACTCGGGATTTTGGCGCAGGTCATGTTCTCAAGGTTCATGGGATTGAGGCTTGTGTACAGCTCTGCACTGTTAGGATTCTCTCTCTCTTTCTCTTGGTCCTTCCTCTGCTCATGCTCTCTCTTTCCCTTTATCAAAATAAAAAAAATAAACTTAAAAAAAAGACATAGGATGACAGAATGAATAAATAAGCACTTAAAAATTGATGAAAGAAATTGAAGAAGCACAAACGGGAATACTCCATACTCATCACTTGGAAGAACAAATATTGTTAAAATGTCCATACTACCCAAAGCAATCTACTGATTTAATCGAATCCTTATCAAAATAGCAACAGCATTTTTCATAGAACTAGAACAAATATTCCTAAAATTTGTATGGACCCACAGAAGACCCTGAATAGCCAAAACAATCTTGAAAAAGAAGAATAAACTGTAGGTATCAGAATCCCAGATTTCAAGTTATACTACAAAGCTATAGTGACCACAACAGTATAGTATTGGCATATAAATAAGCACATAGTTCAGTGGAACAGAAACAGAGAGCCCAGGAAGAAATCTACAATTAATGGTCAATTAATCTTCAACATAGGAGGCAAGGATATGCAATGGAAAAAAAGAGTCTCTTCAACAAGCGATGTTAGAAACACTGGACAGATAGATGCAAAAGAATGAAACTGGAATACTTTTTTACACTATATACAATAATAAACTCAAGATGAATTAAAGACCTGAATATAAGACCTAAGACCATAAAAATCTTACAAGAGAACACAAGCAATTATATCTCCGACTTAGGCCATAGCAATATTTTTCCAGGTATGTTTCGTGAGGCAAGGGAAACAAAAGCAAAAATAAACTATTGGAACTACACTGAAATAAGGAGCTTTTCTGCACAGCAAAGGAAATAATCAACAAAATTGAAGTATAACCAACTGAATGGGAGAAGATATTTGCAAATGCCATATATGATAAAAATTAGTATCCAAAATATATAAAGAACTTATACAACTCAACCCCCCAAAAATAAATAATCCAATTAAAGATGTGCAGAAGATGTGAGCAGACATTTTGCCAAAGAAGATATACTGATAGCCAACAGACAAATGAAAAGCTATTGTGGAAAAAAGCATGGGGGTTTCTAAAGAAATTAAAAACAGAATTACCATATAATCCAGTAATTTCACTAAGGGTATCCACCCAAAGAATATGGGAACCTCTAATTCAAAAACATATATACACCCCTATGTTTATTGTAGCATTATTTGCAATAGCCAAAGTATGGAAGCAGTCCAAGTGCCCAATAATAAATAAATGGATTAAGAAGATTATATATATATAGAAAGAGATTATATATATATATAAGAAGATTATATATATATAAAGAGAAAGAGAAATATTATATATATATATATATATATGAAACAAAAGAAACAAAGAAAAAAGAGACAAACCAAAAACAGACTCTTAACAAACTGATGGTTACCAGAAGGGAGGTGGGTAGGGGGAATCAGTGAAATAGGTAAAGTGGGTTAAGAGTACACTTACCATGATGAGCACTGAGTAATGTATAGAATTGTTGAATCACTATATTGTACACCTGAAAGTAATATAACACTATGTGTTAACAATACTAGAATTTTTTTAAAAAGCTGATATTTTGGTGCATCAGTTGACAAACATTTGAGTTAGGATTTTCAGGTGATTTGCATTTGAACAAAATGGAACCAAAATTTGGAAGACTGACAATAATTATTGATCATTATTATCAATTATTGATCGTTATCATAATTATTAATAAAAATTCATGATCAACTGTGTAGTGGGATTGTGCTCTACCTGGAGGATACAGCAGTGAACCAGATGTATGCAATTCCTAAGTTAATGGAGCCTTCTTTCTTTTTTTAAATTTTATTTTAGAGAGAGAGAGAGAGAGGGAGAGAGAAAGAGGGGGCAGGGGAGAAGCGCTGAGGGAGAGAAAGAGAAACCGTAAGCCAGTTCCATTCTCAGTGTGTGGCTCAGTGCTGGGCTCCATCCCATGATTCTGTATCATGACTGGAGTCAAAATCAAGAGTCAGACACTCAAACAACTGAGTCACCCAGGCACCCTGGAGCTTTCACTTTAGTAGAGGAGACTGGTAATAAAGTGAACAAATACACAAATAAGTTGTTTATTATTATAAATGCACAATATGCATGAAGAGGGAATAATTTCTGTGTATGTTAGATAAGTTAGTCAGGAAATACGTATCTCTACAATCCTCATTACTGATGAATACACCAAGCCTCCGAGAAGTTGACAGTCAACTGGTGATATGTGCTGAAGTTGGAATTCAGACTCAAGTCAACCTAGTTTCAAATTTTCCACTTCTATTGCATTCTAATAGGTCGTTGGAGTAAATAGAGTAAATAGGTGGTTGGAGTAAGTCCCCTTGAGACCCCAAGTTACTGAGTTTCATGTAACATTGGCTTTTGTGGATGCCAGGGATGTAATTGTAAACCTGCCTCCATACTGATTTTTTAAATTGTTTTTAATATAGATTTTCCTAATTAAATATGGCTCTAAAACTAAAATAAAAAGATATGCTATGACAATGGTGGAATTATTAATATAAAAATATCCCCTTACATTTTGTAATACATATTCTTTGTATTCAAATGGTACTACTAAAGTTGATACTATCCACTAAACTAAAGTGCTTGACTGGGACACCTGAGTGGCTCAGTTGGTTGAGTGTCCGTCTTCTGCTCAGGTCATGATCTAGTGGTTAGTGGGTTCGAGCTCTGCGTCGGGCTCTGTGCTGACAGCTAGCTCAGATCAGAGCCTGGATCCTGCTTCAGATTCTGTGTCTCCCCCTCTCTCTGTCCCTCTCTCGCTCACACTCTGTCTCTTTCTCTCTCTCTCTGATCCTCCCCTGCTCATGCTGTCTCTCTCTCTCTCTCTCAAAAATAAATTTAAAAACTTTAAAAAATTAAAACAAAATAAAGTGGTTGACTAAAGGGGCACCTGGGTGGCTCAGTCTGTTAAGTGTCCAACTACAGCTCAGGTCATGATCTCACAGTCAGTGGGTTAGAGCCCTGAGTCAGGCTCTGTACTGACGGCTCAGAGCCTGGATCCTGCTTCAGATTCTGTGTCTCCCCCTCTCTCTGTTCCTCTCTCGCTCACACTCTGTCTCTCTCTCTCTCTCTCGAAATAAAATAAAAACATAAAGAAATTTAATAAAAAAATAAAGTGGTTGAATAAAGAGGAGGAGGCATTCGGTGAAATATTTGTTGTAAAATCACATAGAGTATAATTTTATCTGAAGAATAGCTTTAGTTACAATATTTACAATAGATAATTTTTGATATATTCCTCCTAGGTTATGCTGTAGCATTCTATTAAATAATTACTGGCACTTTAACTGCAAGATTCCAAAAGGAGATAGCTGTGGATATAAGACACAATCTAAGTTTTCACTCTGAAGACCTGAGTTCAAGTCCCAGCTCTGAGCCTCAGTTTCCTTTTTTATCTGCAATATGAGTACACAATTGTTGAGTTCAGAGGATTAAGTGTTAAAGACCAAAATGCAGTGCTGTGTTTCCAGAGGAGAAATATAACTTGTCATAACACTAATCCTTTAGGAATAATATTTAATTTGCTCACTCAGCGTTCAGAAATTTCTTTAATAACTGCTAAATGATGAATTTTCTATATATAGTTAATTTAAGCTTGTATGTTCCAAATGTTTTTTTTTATACTGCTCTTTTTAAAAAAACTTTTTTTACATTTACTTATTTTTGAGAGAGAGAAAGAGCATGAACAGGGGAAGAACAGAGAGAGAAAGGGGCACAGAATCCGAAGCAGGCTCCAGGCTCTGAGCTAGCGGTCAGCACAGAGCCTGACATAGGGCTTGAACCCACGAGCTGTGAGGTCATGACCTGAGCTGAAGTCAGATGCTCAACTGACTGAACCACCCAGGAACCCCTCAAATGTTTCAAATTACATACAGTTTTGTATATCCTTTACTTCAACAATAAAGAATGGCCATTGTGGCAAATGGAATTTTATTTTGGAAACGTTTTTGGTTGTTTCCCTGATGATTGTCTGTGCCCCATGCACAGAAAGCCTCCCTAAAAGTAGCTTAGCCGCTAGAACAAAGTCCATTTTTGGTTCAACAGGTGTGATGCAACTTTCTTTCTTTATCTGCATTTTCCTAAACTGCATCTTTCACATTTATGGATTTCTATTGCTCTGGCCCTCACTGCTTCTAATTTGGTCCTGTGTAGGGGACTGGAAGTCCCCTGGGCCGATTGTGAGGTATTTCGCCAAGAGGCTAATTGTAAAACACACCTGGCGCCAGACTCCCCACTGTGGCTGTTTATCTCTCCTGACTTAGGTGGGGGTTTACACAATGAAGCTTTCAGTACTTTTCCACTCTACCTTCCCTGAGTCACGCGCTCAATGCCGGTAGCCCACCTCCTCATTATTGCTCTAG
>NC_043714.1:51548290-51675549 GCF_006229205.1 Suricata suricatta
TCTCTAGCAGGGGAAAGGTCATCTGGATTGTTCTGGATGTTGCCTGTAAGTGAATAGCTTTCAGGTTGGTCACCACCTGAGAAAGCTTTCCCTGCTGTGTAGAAGTCATGACTTTGGGACATTTACTGGGCTGCACATACTCGAAGATTTCTCTAGTGTGCTACAGTCTAAAATTTATTGCTTAACTATTTTGCACCCAGTATGTGCAAGCTATGAAAATGTTTTACAATCTTCAAACTTCTCATTATGGAAATCTGTTCTTTGCTAGGCACTCTTCCATGTGCTGAGAGGTATAGTCATTCATATTAATTATATTATCTACTGTTACAAAAGAATAATACCTTTGGAGGGACTTCAAACTGTTAACATTATCTTCTAATGACTAAATAATAAAGTTTTATAAATACTTGATATCAGTGGTTCTAAAAAATAGATGGTCCCCAGGCCAGAAGCATCAGCATCCCCTGGGAACTTGTTGGGAATACCCACTGACTCAGAAACTTTAGGGGTGACTCCCAACAATGCATGTTTAACAAGACTCTAGGTTATTCTGATATTGCTACAGTTTGAGACCTACTGTTTGCAACATGCTAGTTAGAGAGAAGAAAGTGAGGAGGATCTGGGGTGGTAGGAAGAGACAGGAAAGAAGAATTTTGATAATGTAAGGAGACAATAAGAAAATGGTACATCACCATGCTTCTCCACCATGGAAGGAGAGCGACTTAACTTCAGTTAAGAAACATGAAAAGCCTGGATTTGATCAGCTGAGCAGAGGGTGTCCAGATGGAAAGAGACAATGAAAAGAATGAATTTAAAAGCTACTGAAAACTCGCTTCAGAGGTGTCATTATTTGCTCAGGGATGATTGGCTCAGCAACATTGCAGTGTCCACCATGCTTTTGGGAGCCTTAGTACGATGCATTCTCCAGCAGATGTGGTGTCACACAGTCCTTTATCCTGCAATAATGACGTAGCTGGTCGGTTGGCTTTGTTCTCCCATTTTTTTCTGTTAGTAACTTGTTACACTGAAGGTGTCATCTGCAGTAATTCACAGACCACAGCTATAAACAAGACGGGACATCATAACTGCCAGGGAGACTTTAACTTCATTGGTAGAATTATTCTTTGTAGCTCTCCTGAAAGACCTTCTGGTCTCCTTAAATATCTTTTGCCAGTGATCTGTCTTCTGTCAGTAATCTGCTCAGGGAGTAAAAGTCAGTATAAGTTTTACTTCATTATTTATGATGAACATCTTTGAGAAAAGGGTTTCTTTTTTCAAGTTGCTGAAATTTTTCATTATATTCTTGCTTTTTGGGTCAGTTCATGGTGCTTACAGATGTCAGCATACGGTATATAGAATCTCTCCTGTGAAGTTCTCATTAGTTTATATTACTCTTCAAGCCATTAAGTTTGGATTTGGAATATAAAGGGAAAATAAATCAAACCTTTGCTTCATTTTTGATTGTGTGTGCCATCCAGATCTCTCCCCACCAAAGGCAAAAGCCTGCCTGGTCATTAATACATTCATTCTTCTCTAATTACTACTTGTAGGAGCTTCCATCTACACTTCCAAATTAAACTATGTCATGTTGCTGTTAAATAAAAACAAATCATTCTTCGTTTAGTAAATGATGCACCTTAGAGACTCTCAATAAATATTAATTAGACTATAGCTCATGTAGTTGATTCTCTTTGAATTACACACTCTGCATCCAGATAGGACAAATGGTTAGAAATAATGGTGGGTAGGTTTGCTTTGGAAAGAGTGTCAAGTATGTGCTTGGATACAGTAAAAATTAGGGCACCATAGAAATGGAAGGAGTCAAGGGAAACATCATAAATTTTAAATCACAAATATACATTTGGTTATGAGACAGCAAAATTTATAATGTTGCTCCAATTGATTAATAAACTGTAATTAAACTGAATACATTTTTCCTTCTCTTAATCTTTCTTCTTTCCTTTCTTCTCTTTACTTTTACTTACTTATACTACACACAGATCAATTATGAAACAGTGTATTAATAACTACTTTGTAAAGTTAGAATTTTTTTAAAGATAAGTTATAATTTTTATATGTTGTATGTATTTCCAGACAAGTTACTTAATGCCTAGACTTTTTAATGTTTCCCATAGCAAAACTTCTGTGATATTCACTTCAGAAAGGTAGTATTTCATTTGTTTGTTCATCATTCATTAATACCTATTGATTGTCTACCATTTTGCAGACACTGCTATACTCAGTGGATGCCTGTGATCCTCTAGTATGTAAAAGACACATTTCTAGACACAAAAGGAAAATATAATTGAAGAGGAAATAGAATAATATCTAAGACTTTAAATAAGTGTTCTATAGGTAGTCATATTCATTCCACAATGTTGTGATGTAGAAATACTTATAAACCAATATTAAAAATTGGAGAACTGAGGCTCAGAGATGTTAGGTGACTTTTCCTAGGTAACAGCTTTAAGGTGATAGAGGTGGAATAACAAACAAGGAAAATTTGCTTTAAAACTTAGGATCTTAAATGTATTACCAAACTGTTTCACTCTAAATAGATATTATGGAAGTGTGCTTGTAAATTGTATATGTGTAGTCTCCACCCATTTATTCTAGGGCTCTTTCAAGCTGATACAAATATAAATAATAGTTCCAGTGTTTAAGTATCTTCCAGTCCCATGGGAAAGACAAGTAAGATATAATATTAGATACTTGTACAAAGTCCTACAACATTTGAACTGTGTATGGAAAACCACATAGGCATTTACCTGAAGGGAAGGAGATAAGTTGAAGGGAAAGTATTCCAGACACATTGCAATATAGGGAAAGACAGGCTTTGTAATTCCAGTGTTACAGAGACATTGTTTTTTGGGATATAAGAATCACTTAGATTCAAAAAGAATATTGAGGGAGAGAAAGAGGTGTTAAAGATTATTCAAAGTGTCTATACAAGAAACTGTATCATCATCTTTAATTTACAGAAGAAGTGGACATACAGAGACATTAACATTCAATTTCTTGAAGCTAAAGAAACCAACAATAAAATTTTCATCTAAATCTAAATCTGGTAGCCTTATAAACCACTCTAAAGACAGTCAGCTGTGGAAAATCAAGATTTTAGTATGTGAGGACAGTGGAGGGCAAACTGAGAAAGCTAGGGAAGAAGTGATAATGAGCAAGTAGTCAAAAACCTTATTGGTGAGAAAGGTTACATTAAGAAAATAATACTTTTCAGAGGACTTCAACTGAGATGTTGTCATGAACGCCTAAGCAGTAGAGAAGATGTTAGAATGGCTGCTATTGATTATGTTATAGTAAATAATTTTGAAATATTCATACAACATTGAGGATTAGTGGAAAGTTAAGTAGCATATAATTTTAGCAGCAAAATGATGACATAGAAATAATAATCGAATGGATACATCCCATGTTCAGGATAGTTTAAAAGGTAAGTAGACTTAGGAAGTCCATGAGTTACCATACCCAGCAACATTAGAAATATCATGCATCTGGAATCAAGAAAGACACTGAACATTATTTCTCTTAGTTTCTCTGCCCACAAAATTAAGATATATGAGGTAGGTGATAGTAAGATTATAAGAATAAGTGGCTATTTGGCTGGCCATAGCCAAGATGTTTTGAATAATAGATTGATTCATTCTGGCTATCACTCTGTTTCAGCTACTCACTCTCCTGTTGTTTTTTTGAATAAACCAAGACAATTTCACCCCCAGAGTCTTGCTATTCCTCCTCACCTAGATATTTACATGGCTTTCTTTCCCTTTGTTTAGGTTTCTGCTTCCTTAGGAAGGTCTTCCCTCAGAAGTTACTTAAAATAGATACCTTCACACCCAGTTCATATTATCATAGTTTATTTTTCTATGGAGAACAGAATTTGCCATGGTATTGTATATTTATTTGTCTTCCCCACAAGGGTGAGGATTCTTTTTAATGTAATAACCTTGACACCACAAGGCACCCCAGCACAGTGGGTACTCATTAAATATTTATTGGATCAATGAATGTCTGAATCAATGATAGGAATGGGATTTCTTGACTTGTGCAAAATTGTCCTATTTTAATCACTAATTATATAAAGACATACATGGCAGCTTATCAACAGCAAGGGAGGAACTTCTGGGATGATGGCAGAGGGAGATGTGTTAGGAAAACCTCTGCAAATTTGTAACACAATGCTTGTAATATAGATACAATGAACAGGATTTCTCTTTACCATACGCCCATGAAGTCACTTGAATCAAACAGGTGGAAAGCACAAAGCTGGGAATCTCTAATGTGACGCACTATAGCATTATGATTCAGAAAGATTTTGAATAATAAGATGTGCTACATCTAGGAAAACGTAATGTAACAGGAAAACTGTAAAATCTACACTAAAGCATTGCATGAGTATGTGATAGGTTGCTGGAGTCTGGCTCCAGCAGGTCCAGGGCTCCCCTGGGAGGATGGATGGTGTTGGCAAAAGAAAGTGAGAGGGCCTCGTTTTCTTTCTGCTCACCAGGCAGGCAACTCTGCGCTGACCCGAGAGTCAGCTTTATTTATTGAAAAAATGTGTGGGGTACAAAACGTAAGTGGCAATTGCCTTAGACAATAATTTCTGATAACAAATCATTTGGTATGTAAAAATTTCCCAGAATATAGATTGGTGGAAGACTCCTGCTTAATCTTTACCAATAGAGATTGAAGTAGGTGACTAGATGTTTATCATATGGGAAAGGAAGGGATCTTTAGCACTCAAATACAAGGCAACGTTTTTAGCATAGCAAAGGCAAGAGTTAGTTCTTTTGTGAGCAGAGGTCAATAGCCTGTTTTCTGAGGGGAAGAAAAACAGGTTTTCTCAGGAAATGTAACATTTGCTCCTATAATCACAAAAGAAGAAACTCCTATAACAAGTTTCACAAGGTACAATTCACATATTTTTACCATAAGAAGGCAAGTCACTCCTGATATCAGTCAGTCAGGCACCTTGGGGGTCGGTGCTCAAGCAGAAATTGAGTGGGGGTTGAGTGGGTGTAGATGCCAGTCGCCATCTGATGGTGGGAGGCCTTGCAAACCTGCCTGACTTCAGAAATGGCTCCCAGCAAGAGGTGAAGTTATTATGAATTAAAAGTCATTCATAATAAAACAAATCTAGCCTAGCCAAAACCTAGAGACTTTAGTAAACAATAAACTTCACTAGGCTACTATAAAAATTAATTCCATATTTGGCTTTGCAAACAAAAATATGGTGTGTAGGTACAGTGATAATTACTTCACGATACTCTGATTTAAATAAGCACATCTGGATACTATTTTTTTATGTTTATTCATTTTTGTGTGTGTGTGAGACAGAGATAGATAGATACATAAGGAGAGAGAGAGAGAGAGAGAGAGAGAGAGGAAGAGGGATAGGGTGACACAGAATCGGAAACAGCAACAGGCTTTGAGTTCTCAACATGGAGCCGGATGCAGGGCTCAAACCCACAGACTGTGAGATCATGACCTAAGCTGAAGTTGACCACTTAACCAACTGAGCCACCCAGGTGCCCCTGGAATATACCCTTTAGTTCACTTATTCATTCATTTAATAGCTTTTTATTGAGTATCCACTATTTCTTAGAGACTGTTCTAAACACAGAAGATACAACAGTAAATACATCTCTGCATCTGATTTATCTTTGTACACATTTCCGAAGCCCTGGAAAGCTACTGACTTCTCTGTAACTTGTTTTAATGAATGCATTGACAAATTAGCATGCATTTAGCCAGTGTAAATGTGACAAAGATGTAAAGAATAACGTTTGCTTTAAGCATTTGAAGATGTGTTTTTTGAGAGGGGGAACAGATGAATTCTACCTTGCTTTGAAATCAAGTACCAACAGATGAATTTAAGTGTGAAAGAGGATTTAAGTCTGTAAGTCCAAATTAACTCACTCTTAACATTATTCTCCACAAAATGCTGATCTTTCCACCCCTGAATATGTTTAGCCAAGTCTCAATAGTCATTGATAAGAGAAGTTTAAACCTTCTTTATTAAAGGCTGGTTGAGGCCATTTCCAATTCCGAATTTTTGAGAAATTGTATTACATTTTCTGGAGCAGATTCCAAAAGAGCAAGAGAATTGTGGTAAGTGGGTGGCTGTCGGAATGTGTTTAGAAGGAGAAATTTTAGAGTCTGTGGTCTTGGAATTGTAAACATTCTGATTGATGCTTTCTCATAAGCTAGTTCAACTCATCTTTTCAAGTTAACTATCTGTTATTAAAGCTTCTTGGAATTACACTGCTTTTCTAAGTTCATCTTTACTTCTGCCCAAATCAAAACATAACATTATTTCTGTTCATCACTTCTGGTCATTCTAAGAAGTTAAGGTCTTAAGACTTGGCTTGTTGTTTCATAAAGCCAGGAGAGGTGAAGCAGGGTACTAATATTGAAGACAATAAAGAAATATGAGACTCGGCTGTAGAAAACGAGTGAGGATGGAAGACAGAGGAAGATAGTGAGTTAGTCACTGAGACCATTCAGCTTTGCCTGAAATGAGAGTGGGTAAAAATTGTTTGCATGATGGATGTAGAAATTTTAAAAAGCCCAAAGTCATAGCAGGATTTCCAATTTGCTTCATAGTCACACTTTTCTTTTTGGAGAGTGGGAAATAGTGCATTTGGAACTGGAGATGATTTGAAAGAGATGATAGTAGAATGATTTGGTTTTCTTGGAACTAACATGGAAGGAGCTCTTGGGAAGAAGATCAAAGTAATAAGATGACAATTGAAATACTGTAGAAATATCAAAATGATCAGATTAAATAAGGGTGGAAAGAACCTCTGGACTATTATCCAGAGCTATATGATCACTGGTTTATAGAAATTACTAGAGAGATAAAGAAATTTGCAGACAGGATAATAATTAGGGATAATAGGAGGACAGAAGCAGTGGTCTGGTAAGAAGGCTAGGAGGACTTGTCAAAAAGTATCTCTTACAGATTGATGTGAAAATTGCTGCACAAGCTTATATTTATAATTGTATATGGGAGCATACCTCCTGAAATATTCGTTATGCCAATATTTATTTGAGAAAATAAGTCTTTGGGTGACAAAAAGACCTTAACTTCTTAGAATGACCAGAAGTGATGAACAGAAATAGTGTTATGTTTTGGTTTGGGCTGAAGTAAAGATGAACTTAGAAAAGCAGTGTAATTCCAAGAAGCTTGAATAACAGATAGTTAACTTGAAAAGATGACTTGAGACTATCTTATGAGAGAGCAAAGTTGTACTTTAAGGTCAAACTAATTGAGTAATGGAAGCTTGCATAGTATACTGCCAGCCATATGCCTTGCTTTATCCATGGCAAAATATATTGGCTAAGAGCACAGAATGTTTAGTTGGACTTCCTGAGTTTGAGGATCTATAGATCCATAATTTACTACCATCTAACTTTGGGCAAGATATTGAACATGTCTGTGCACAGTTTTCTCATTTGTAAAATAGAATTAATAATAACACCTCAGAAAGTTGTTGTGTGTATTAAAATGACTTAGCATATGTAAAAACAAAAAAAAACGGATAAAAATTCAAAGTATTAGTGCATAATGAGAGAGATATATGAGATAGTTAACATTATGAATAGATGACCAGTAGGACGAGTTACACTTTTTTTTCCCATTGCTGTTGAATCTTATTACCATAGGTCTTGATAAGGTGCAAGAGAAAAAAAAATGCAGAACCTCTTAGTTAAGTATTTCTCTGGGGTCTTTGTTTATCATAGCTATTTTCTTTAAAGCACAAGTAAGTAAGTGGAAGATTTATCTTTCATTTGCTTGCTCTTGTAAGACTGGCAGAATGAATGACAATTTTAAAAAGTGGTTTTATCTGTCTTCTTTTGAAATGTCTATGTACTCTTTTTGTTATCAGAGATTTTAAATGCTGGAGCCACTTGTTTTCTTACATTATCAATGTTCTCCATGGCATCAAAAATGCCCTTTTACTCTAATTTGATCATTCTCTGCATCAGTCTTCAGTAACTTAGGGATCCATGTTTTCATAAAATGCAATCAAATCATCTCCTCCTTCAGAATTCACCGACCCTGGAGTCTAGCAGCACACAATCGAGTTTGGGTTTTTAGCCACTCAATCTTGTTTAGCAAAACTTGATTAGATTCTATCATCCTACTCATTAAAGATTCCATCTGTTTAAAACCTCGTTTCTGTTTACAACAAAACTCCTTACTTGTTCTCTGTTTTCTTTTTGACTTACTATTTGAAATTCTTAATCCCAAAACTATATCTCCAACATGTATTTTTTTCCTTTTTGTTTTGAAAAAATGTTTTGTTTTTCTCTCTGGAAAAGTTTAATCACTTTCTAGCTATAAGTCAAGAATTCCAGGTAGGCTGCCCTACTTGGTAGAGTACAGGACTGTGTTAAAGTGAAACCTAAAGAGCACACATTAGAGGTCAATCAGTTTGGTTAATAACCCAAGAGACAGCAAAATGGAAGGATGTGACCATTGGTACCAAAAAATTTAGTCAAGGGGGATTTCAAAAATTTAACTGTAACATCTGTGTGTAGGGGAGAAGTTTTGGGGATGGATTGCATAGGAGAAGGAGAATACTGTAGTCCTTAAAAAGGGCCATGATCATGAATTGTAAAACATGACTGAGGTATGTAGTATAGTGAGATGGATATGGGATCTGGAAACAGAATCCTTTCTTCTCAAACATGAATTCCATCATTTTACTTTCTGGCCAAGTTATGCAAAGTCTCTGAGTGTCAGAATATCTTCTTATGAAATGAGAAGAATGGTACTTACCATTGAAGGTTAAATTAGATAGATAGTATGGAATTCCTGATTCATCAATATATACTTCATATTTCTCTTAGAGGGGTTACACTTTTCTGGCTCCTAGATACATCTTTGGATGTGATCTACTGCAACTTCTCTTAGAGAATCAAACTTTAGCCATATTGCACTTTGTTCTGGATCTTGAAGATATTGCTGTTCCCTAGAATGTTTAAATTCTCACATTGGCTTAAGAATACGGTGGCAAGAATATGAAAATTAAGCAATAACTAGAGAGAAATCCTGGACAGAGAGAAGAAACAGAAGCAATAAAAAGACTAGAAAATTTGTGAATCAGAGTACAGAGCAATTGGCATTAGAGTCAAACCACTTTAGGATATGCTTGTGTTTCTCTCTTGAGAAGAGCTCAAATCTAGAGCTCTAGATCCAATGGAATCTAAGTACTATGTTGGCTATTAAGACTTGCAAATAAGGAAAGATGGAAGAATTTTGTTAACTGACTGGAATACCTGAATGCTAGCTCTTAGGCACAGTATAGCTGTCCTACTAGAGGAACTTGGGACCATGGGAAAAGGTAGACTTAGTTTGAGTGAAGAGAAAAGATATTCTCTTGATAATTAAATACCTATATACCTCAAGGTAAGGTCATTCCCGTTTTGAGAACCTGAAAATTCCCATTACTTCTCTGAAAATTCGTTTTCTCATCTGTAAAATAAGAATAATGAAAACTAGCTCATAAAACTCTTTAGGTTTCTAGACATACAGTGAGCATTCAATTTATGATAACATCATTAATATTTTAATTAATTATATTTTAATTAATATATAAGCCCTATTTTCAAAACAATACTGTGAGAAAATGGCCCATAATAAAAAATACATACTGTGAAGAATAATATCAGAATTTAAGAAGTTGTACTAAAGAATGATGGTGACCAAGTTTTGTATAAAATTTTGTAAATCATCTATCACTGTAAAATTGTCCTAAGCTTTAGGCTACTGAATCTAACTTAAAGAATTGATTCTAAGCAACTAATTTAAAAATGGGAGGAAAAATGTGTGTATAGTGGGGTTCAGTGTTAGATTATTATAGTAAAAATGTAAAGCTATTTGAAAATGCATTAGAAGAGGAAAATTTAAGTAATTCTGAAGACTAACGTGGGGAAACTCTGTTATAAAGTTAAATGAAAGACATATTTTGTGATCTAACAGGTGTTCTGTCCTAGAGGATGTTCCATGTAAGCTTGAGAGGACTATGTGCTCTGCTGCGACAGATATATCCAGATATATCCAGATCTTGGGTGGGAAGATCTGTATATATCTATTAGATGCATTTGGTCTATACTGCTGTTCAAGTCCACTATTTCCTTACTGGCTTTTCTGTCTGGGATGTTTTATTCATTATTAAAAGTGGGATACTGATGTCTCCTACACTTTAACAGATATTTTCCAAAGAAGATATACAAATTGTCAACAGATATACAAAATATGCTCAACATTGCTAACCATCAGGAAAATGCAAACCGAAAACTCACATTAGTTAGGTTGGCTATTTAAAAAAAACAAAAGGTGACAAGCATTGATATGAATGTGGAAACATTGTAACCCGTGTACACTGTTGGTGAGAATATAAAATGGTGCAGCTACTATAGAAAACAGTATGGAGTTTTCTCAAAAAAATAAAAAATAAAAAATAGAACCATCGTATCATCCAGTGATCCCATCTCTGGGTATATATCCAAAAGAACTAAAATCAGGATCTTGAAGAGATATCACACTCCCATATTTATTAACTCTGGATTTTGATTTTTAATAAGGTAAAATTTTGACTAATAGCTGAAAAACATCAGCTAATGATTAAAACCTTTAAAAACATTTAGAAATCCAAAGACTGGATTTTCATTTCCTGGATTTGACCTCAAAATATATTGGGAACTGTACATTTGAACTATCTAATCAAAAATAATTAACAAAATGTCCTCTTTCTTGCATTGCTTAACAGCAGTATTATTATTTAAGTTTATGCTTTTTTTCTGAACTCAGTTATTTGTATTTATAGAGCACACCAGTTGCTGCAATCTCTCCTCAACACAATAATTAGTTTATGTTAATTTCCCAAGAATTACAAAATTTCCTGCTATCTACTTAACTTCTCTGGAGACAAAATGCAAAGCGAGCTCTGTAACCATTGAAGCCAACTGCTGTTAATCTATTTTAGGTGACAGATTCTGGGACATTATGACAAGAGTACATAGATGACATCGTTAGATAATCCTGAAAGAACAAATGGCAGACCTATCAAATAACTTCATTGAACCAAGCCAAAAAAAGATCACACAGAACAAGAATGCTTGGAAAAACGTGAACAAAAGAAAAGGATTTATGGAAGTCATTTTTAGAATGTTCCCTGATGGATCCTGACACAGCAGAAAAAAAAAAAAAGGTGTTGGAGTACATAACACCTTTTTTCTCTGCTTAGTTGGCAGGCACTTCTCACTTGGGGGAACTTTATTTTATTAAATGACTGTCAGGAAAGAAAAGGATCTGCATTATCACATTTTTCAGGAAGGGTAATCTGGTGCAACAGCTGTTAGCCTTTGTACATTATTTGTAATTCTGTCTCTTCTAAGTTACGTTAGGGGGTTTGATTTTGATTTACAGGATTTTATGGAAAGTGTAAAACAGATTACTGGCAGCGTGCACAAAGGAAGTCTAGTTTTCATTCAATAACCATTTTACGCAGAAGAATGCATGTCACTCAGGATTATTACACTTTCTGTAGTTCTTTTAAAACAACTTAAAAGTGTTTTGAAAAGGATTTTTGTCTATAAAACATCTTTATGAACAGTTCATGGATTTAAGCTATGTACTTATTTTGTGAAATCTACAATGTAGATTGTAATTGTCTCTTTAAATATCTCTTTTCTTTCCACCTGCTCACCCAACTAGATTGTGAGCTCCCTGGGGGCAGGGATTCCATGGCATATTAATTTTATTTATCTTTGAAACTCCAATATCTCATACAGTGTCTGAACATGTAGTAAATAAATGCGAACAAAATTTATTGTTTCAATGGTTATCTCTTGTTACCAGTGGCAAGTATTGTCTGCATTTACTTATGATTCTTCTTTAAATTCTTACTACTACATTTTCTGGTAGAGAGTATCAAAAACTAGATTAGATTTAGGCAAATCAGAAGTTGATTATATCCATATGCCTTCTATCTTTGATGACTCCATTTCATATCCTTTTTTTAAAAAAAATGAGCATTTCTTAAAGTATATTCCATATAAATTTAGACCAATAATGTCCTCTGTGATAAATAAATTCCATACTTAAATAGATTTGGAAATGCTGCTTATATTCTATATTGGCTTCTTGGAGATTCATAGAGAAACCACAAAAGAAAAGCCCTGATGGTCTTTTTACTTGCTTTATTGCAAATCAATTATGTCAAAACTATGTTTACCAAACTTATTTATATATGGATTTTTCCTATAAAACTTATTCATTTCTCGTGTCAATTACAAGGAAAACAGATTATGATGTCCACTATATTTTGAACTTACACAAATATTTTGTATACTTGTCTTTGCTCTATATTTTTGCAAGCTTCAGTTGCCCCAGCAACCGTTTACATACATACCCAAGCCTTCTATTTAAGCAAAAAATAAAGAACTACTGTACCTCCCAGTATTCTGCTGTATAAGATCTGAGATCTCCATTTTGATCTGGCTGGTTTACTGTCACTTTATGATCTCATTCTTACTTCATCTTGTTGGAAAGTCATGAACCAAGAGTTTATCTATATTATCTGGCCTGCGTGTCAACCTGGTTTAAATATCAACAAGGAAACTTTTTTCATCTCTGTATTTTCATATCAGATTCTCTGATAAAATTAAACAACAGACATTTGGAAAAACAAATCAAAATTTCAATTACATTAAAGAGTCTACACTGAAAATCAAATCCATTAGACTGATTTTGGTATACATCTAATAACTTTAGCTTTTAGATATTTAGTGACTATTTGGTATTGCACCCATTGTCCTTATCCATTCCCCCCCCATTTTATAGATTTTTTTTTTGTATTTTTAGAAGTTGTTTTCATGGATAAAAGTGAACCAAAATTTTGGCGGTAATACGGAACATTTCGTTATAAATTTCATAGCCATTTCTCTTGGTAGATGAGGGGGAGAGTAGAGTAACTTTATGTAAGTGAGAAATTCATTGACACATGAAACATTTTATTTTGCCTTTGAATGTACAGTCAGCAAAAAGCTATTGAGATGACAAAATTGCTTAGACACACACAGCTGTGTTTTCGGAGTGTTGTGACAGTATTGGCTTTCTAACTGGGAGGTAACATCACCTCTCTCCCTCGTGTCCCATGTTCATTGCTGATTTCATCGGCTCTGTAACATTTTATAATAAGATGAGCAACATTTTAAAGACAGAGTTCTTAACCATTTTGTAAGTCAATTAGAGACATCGATTTTTAAGTTAGAAACCACAACTTAGTTAAAAAGGAGAGGTGCAATGCTCTCATTTCTTCTAAACTATTTGGCATGGGGTGCAAAAATGAAAAACGATTCATTTTTGTCACAGAGGTATCTTAGTAGTGGAGCTATTTATTTAATTTTTTATTGGTTTTGTAGTCATTTTCTGAACTGCATGCTATTATTTTCATTTTTCAAATACAGAGCTATTCCTAAAATTCTATACAACTATAGTCACGTTTCATCTCAACCCAATGACTGCCATTGATCATTGGGTGCAGTTAGCATCTAGGACCATTATTGTCTCAGCTGCTCAACATTAACACTCACTCAGTTTAGAGAAGTTGTTGAAAAAATCCTTTTTTAATTTTTATTTTTCATATCATATTTCAAGAAAGGTAAGAATACCAAATGAAATTTCATGGTATTTTAGTAAATATGTACTTTGCATTTATAATGAAATCTAAGGAATGTAAACTATCTGATTAATCATATCAGTTATACATACAATTCCTATTTCTTTTTCCTACTGTATTATCAGAAATGGGAAATGTTTCAATTTATCACAAATAAATAAAATGAGATTAATCTGAGTTTTTGGAGATGTGTTTAAACAGAAAGATGGAAATCTAACTAATTTCTTGACATTGATTTGATTCTATTCTATTGTCTGCCCTTTATAGTCTCACAATTGAAGGATCCGTCTACCTGTCCCTTCTTGAGAAACTTCTATGGCAACATTCTTTTCTCACCCTTATCTATTTTCCATTCTGAAACTAGTTTTAAGGTTTTAATAAAATTATAACTATTAAATTTGTATAACTATTAGTATATGCCATAATAACTATTAAATTCTTCAGTGGTTTGTGCCTTTTTCTTAATTTTAAGTTTGGTTTTGAAATAAGCCAGATTCCAGAAAGATCAATCTTATTTAGGGTTTATACTTTATGGATCACACAAATAACCCAGATCTTTATAAATTTTAGCTTACTATATACATGAACTAATATATAGGTTCCTTATCTTGATTTGGATATATAAGCCACTGCTAAATAAGAGAGAGGGATGTATGGTTACTAAAATCCTTCAGAAGGCTTCATTTAGATATTTCATAAGGGATAATGGACTCCAAGCTGTAACACCCTTAAAGGGTCCCCAGAGCAGAGTTGGTGGGTCTATATTCTACTTAGGGTACTAAATAAAGGAATAGAGAGGGATACCAAGATTGCTACATTTTAAAAAAAGTAGGCCTTATGCCTAGTGCAGAGCCCAATGCAGGGCTTGACCTCATGACCCTGAGATCAAGACTTAAGCTGAGACCAAGAGTTGGGCACCCAACCAACTGAGGTGCCCAGGTGCCCCAAGATTGCATCATTATGGAATGTCACGTACGCTTACTTTCTTAATGCAAATCCTTTCTTTGAGAGGCCTTTCAACATGTATTTTGAAAGAGTTAGGCAACAAAAGTTTCTCATATGTGACCTTAAATGTGAGCTTAACTGTCTAGAAGTGCTGAGGAAATAACAAAAGCACACCACTCTGGCAGTGATTTATAAGGCTTTAAGATAGTTGGGAGGATGCACGCCTGATTGCATCACATTAATGAATGAAGAATTATGATGAGAACATGTACTGGAAATCATCAGTGGGAGTAATCACTCCTAGAAACAGGCACTCTGATGCTGGGGACACGGCATTACTTTTCAGTTAGGACAATGTCGAGCTTGCTGCTGAAAATCTTTCCAATCTATCCATCAGAGCTTTCCAACGTTTAGAACAGCCCCTTCTAAATCTTTGTTGCAGCACTGTAATCTTGATTCTCATGCTTTTGTAAATTGTTATTTCTCTGTATCATTTACAGAGAAAATACAATATGGCAAAGCATGAATTATATCTGTTGCATTACCAATGTTTAGCATAATCCTAGATAGAGAAGAGAGTTGGTAAGTATTTTGTTGGTGAAGAAGTGAATGAATGCAAGCATGGCTAGATGAAATACCCGAACAAGAGCCATTGTAGTAATAATTTATGCATCATTTCTTAGTTATTATAAAATATGATTCAGAACAGTCATCCAATGAATAGTGCTCTGAACCCTGGCCTTAGAAATATTGTTTCAATAATTCTGAGGTTGAACCAATGAAGTTTTATTTTAAAAATTAGGTGATTAACTAGTTGTTACATAACCTTCTAATTTCTGTATAAGTCTAATTACATGAAATAGAAGTTGGGGTTTTGATTTTTTACTTTGCTTTTCTGTTTGGAGTGTAATTGTAACTACTGTAGTGTAAATGATGGAAAATAATTGCATATGTTAAAAAAAATAAACAGAAAAAAAAAACAACCCCAAAAAAATATTTCCCATGTTTGGGAGCAATTCCTCTAGTCAAACTTTATATTATTAAAACCTCTACAAAATTTCTTTTACTGATTGTAGGTTGATATGATGATGAAGTCTTTGTGAAGGAGAAAGATAAAAGGAATAATATGTTTTAAGAATTTTGTTCTTACATTAGATGATGTCTTTATGTGGATACTCTTAGCATATCTGAATATCGTTAGTATATGCATAGTTAGGTACTCATTAGTAACTTGTATTATCTGAATCTGAGTCTATATTCTCAGATAGGTAATCAAAATCATTGTATTCTTTTTAAAACAAATTATTTTTACTGTTTAAAACAAATTATTTTAACTCATTCTCCTACTGGATAAGGGTAAATTCCAATCATTGCTGGGGCGGACCGTAATCTGGAAGTATTACATGGCACCACCAAAATGGGTGAAGGAGCTATTAGAACTGAATCTTAGCTATTGGAAATAATCTTAATGATATGGTATTCTTAATAATGGTTATATAACAAATATTTATGGAATTATTTGTATGAGGTGCTGTTCTTCATATGTATTATGTCAAAAATTATTCTTATATTTGTTAAAATAGGCAGCCTTTGTTCAGGACTATTATGATATCCATAGGAATATACAGTAGGGTTATTTAGTCGGGAGAAGATATTGGGCTCAACTACCAAGTATTTTTAGTTAGGGCCATAGCGCACAAGTTAAGTGCTCAGTCCCACAGAGTTCCCCCCACTTCAAACACCAATTGCAAGTTCAAGATTCTCAGATGTATCTCTGACCTACTGACTATGAATCCTACAACCCCCTCTTTGGATTCAATAATTTGTCAGAATGTCTCCCAGATCTCTGGGAAACACTTACTTATATTTGCTAGTTTATTATAAAGGATATAATATAGAGTACAGATGAACAGTTGGGTGAAAAGATACATAGGGAAAGGACCCAAGCATGATCATTCCTGTTCCCATGTAGTTGGGGCACATCACCCTCTTGGCAGTATATATGTTCACCAATCTCGAAGTTCTCTGAGCCCCATAATTTTGGGATTTTTATTTTGGGAGGGTTCATCATGTAGGTATGATAAATTATTTACTTAATTTCCAGGCCCTCTCACTTGTATGGAGAATGGAAAGTGGGGCCAAAAGTGCCAAGCTTCAAATGATGGCTTGGTATTTTTAGTGATTAGCCCCCTCCAGGAGCCCACAGAGCATCTCCACATTAGAACAAAAGTTGTTCCTATCAGAAAATTCTAAAGGATTTAGGATATCCGTGTCAGAAACCGTTAGAGACCAATACATATATTTCTTATTATTTCACAGGTGATCAAGTTGAAAGAAGGTATTTGCAACATCCAAAATTGACAAGAGATTATGGTTCTTTAAAAATATAAGGAAATACATAACACTTGGTAGAAAATTGGCTAAGGAAGTAATAAGCAATGTCAAGAAGGAACATCCAAAGACTAATAAGTATATAAAGAGATATTCAATTCTCTAGTAATAAAAATAGTAAAAATTGCCTTCTACCAAATAGAAGGGCTATAATCAGAAAGGTAGATTATTACCTAACATCAGTCAGGTGTTGCTAACACTGTGAGGAGTTGGAACTGATATTAAGGCAGCTGGGAATATAAATGTTTAAGAACATCTGAATATAATCTGACAATATTTAGCAAAATTAAGCCATATGTCTAGTAATCCAATGTTGGGAATAGTACAGAGTTGAAAGCATCTTGAACTATCACATCAGTGGTGAACACAGTTATGCACCTACTAGATTCTCCTTCAGTGAAGAACTAGTTGTACCCTGTGTTCAAATTGTTGTCAGTAAACAACCTTCAGTCTCAGCTCCTTCAGGGTATACCAAAATCTGAGCTGCAAAACAAACAAACAAACAAACAAAAAAAAAAATTTCCTAGCCCAAGCCTGTTTATGGAGGTGCCCCAGGATTATATACTGATGAAAGGGGATGAATGAACTGGTATGGTATGTTAGGTATTTAAGAAATCCTGAGAAACTGGCAGTTCTAAGGAAAACAAAATGAAATAGCCATTATTAAAGGTCTACCGATGTTTTACAAAACAAAAATAAAAAACTTACCCCGTTTGTAGAATTTTTACTTCTAGTTCTTGCAACTGTGGGCTCTGCTAGTTTAAAGACTTTAGATGTCTTCTCTCAAGGAAGCAGACATTGAATTAAGTGGTAACTGTTACCTGAGGACTTCAAGCTCCTTGTTCCAAGGGACCAGAAGGCAAGAAGAGGAGTCACCATCCGGGCTAGATCTTGATTAGGAAGTGATTAGGCTGTTACACAATGAGGAAAGGGGAAGTGTGTTTGTCATCCAATTAAGTCTCTCTTTTGATGGTAAGTGGACAAGTTCATTAACCTTGAGTTGAAAAAAGTCTGGTGATCTAGTGATTATGGGCTCAGAACTCTGAGAGATGAGAGTCTGGGTCATGCCCCTTATGCCTAAGCCACAAGGATGGCAGAGGTATTGCTACAGATGTGGGATAGATAGTAGGTGAAGGAGATGATACCGGTAGCAGCTGTGGGGCACTGGATTTCTTTTTGTATGATTTCCCCAAAAGAAGAAAGGTTCATGAGAATCTTAGTGGAGCTGCTTCTAGAATTGTGTTTGAGGAAGTGGATCCCAACAGCTAAAGGAATGAACTGTGATGGATGTTGTCCTGTGTCACCCTGTCTCTTTTAAAGGAAGGACATGCTGATGGACATGCTGGGAGTGCTCTCTGCAGGAAGCTTTCTGCTCTCAGCTCAGGGATGGTGCAAAGTCACACCCCTTCCTGGGATGGCCTGCATTTATCAAACTATAGATGTAGAAGTATAAAGTCCTGCTTATCCTGACCCAGGGAAAGGTATTTTACTTTAATATAAGAGAGACTTGAACGTATTTAAATGCTTTTGAACAGAAGCCAATAGGCAGGAGAAATTTCTTGAAAATATAAGGGAAAGATAGGAGGGCTATGCGATTCAAATCATAAGAGATACTATAACAAAGGGTTATGTCTTATTAGTATTAGTTATGAGGCAGACTTAAGAACAATGATATTTTCTTTAAAAAAGCATCACCATTACCTTCACTGAATTTTAAAAATCATACTTGTAATATGTGGTAACGGTTCCACTAGAATCATGTAATGTCATTTGATTTTTCTACACTTTATAGCAATAGGGTATTGTCTTCCAGTTATCAGTATGAATGATAGTGTTACCTCCAAATTCAGGTATCTGCAATATAATACAATATTGTAACCATGCTTATCTTTTCATTTCAATAATCTTTCCATGCATTTTGACGGAATTAGGCCACGGTTGTTGGCAAAAGCCTTATATTGGCTCTGGGCTTCATACCAAATACTATGTCTTTACGTAGAAATAAAATAAAACTTCTTATATCTAGCTCACTGGGGAATGGGGCCGATTTGGATACATGGGAATCCTGAAAGCCTGGCTGTCGTTCAGCCATGTGGCCACTTGTTCTTTTCCCTCTGGCTCGCCCCACTTCTGCTTTGGGAATTTGTCCCACCACTGCTTCATGCCAATTTTTTCTTTGGATCCAGCTGGCCCTGACTCTACTGCTGGCTCTGGCTGTTCCATGTTTCCATGACAGACTACGTCTTCTATTTCCAACATGGCTGGCCCCATCCTTATTTCTGGTCTCAAGCCAGACTCAAATTTATGCAGATAAACTGGAAATTTGGGTGTGGATAAACAGAGTTGGGGTGGATGCCTTATAACCCATCAAAGTTTGCAATGTATTCATCAGAAGATGGGTAATATTCTAACTCCAAAGGGAAATTATTTCCTGTCATTCTTCTTCCTTTGCCAATGCTCCCATCTCCCACTGGCTGAAAATCTGGAGGGGTATGGTCCTGGACACTCTTTTGAGTTACACTGGTACCATCTAACATCCCTACCACTCTAACATATTTTGTTGAAATTGAAATTATCACGGAGTGTCAGACACTAGCCATTTCTAGAAAGTCGCTACAGTATACTTTGGTTTCTCTGCATCCTGAGGTGCTCTCAAGCCAAGCAAGAATGCTGATAAGCAATAACAGAGGAATTTCTTTGCCATCTGTACTTGGGGAGTTTTAGTCTCAAACATCCAGAAGATAATTAGGCAACTTGTTTGAAATAAAAAGCAAAGTTGTAACTGAAAAAACTCCCAAATGCTCTTCCTTTTATCTTTCCAGTGTTAAAACTATTTAATAAAAATAAATCAAATTTAGAGATAAGTGAAGCAGTATTTTAACAGAATGTAATGGCCAAATTAATAGAGTTGTAATTTTAGTCTACTTGTATACCTATAGATATAAATATATTGCTCATCTTCATTACATAAATCTAATTTAAGAAATATTGCAAATGCAGACAAAATCAAGTGATTGTATTTAAAGATACTGTAATGATTTGTAAAAGCAGTTGTTTGAGAACCTATAGAAACTAAAATAGGTTCAATGTAACCGCATGTACCAATTTGTGAAATGAGTATTTTTCGCCTTCCTTAATTCCAGGTTTAAAAAAAAAAACAGGCCAGAATTTTCACCATCTGTTTCTAAACTGCACAGATGGCTGCAAATTTAAGTCTGTTGTAAAAGCGTACTGCTCAGTGGGCTGTCCGCAGTGTTCTCTGATCAGTGTCAAATAAATCAATCGACAGTTGATTGTAGCAGTAACTTTTCATCCATCTAACAGTGGTGTTAGAACCCCACCGCCCAGGCAGGGTCTCGGTCTTTTCCTCGCTAGCTCCCTGATGCTTCCTTCTCACCTGGTTTTCTCTCCCTAGATTAAAAAAAATCCTGCCAGAATTCCATGTGTCTTATTACCCAAATTAAACGTGTGTAATCTTAAAATGATGACAGCAACATGATCGAATGGCATGACATGAAGCTTAAATACATACTTAAGTACCTACAATTGTTCCCTGTGTGAAGCAATGCTTTATTGTCACTGATATAAAAATGAAAAGAGTGAATTAAGCTATGCCAATTTGGTCATGCTCAGCTATTTTTTGTTAGTATGTTGGATTTGCTTTATTCAGTAGTGGCAGTTGGAAAAAAATTAGCTTCCCCACAACTAGGTTGTAGTGAAGAGTCAGGGACACAGGGGCCCCTGGGTGGCTCAGTCAGTTAAGCATCTGACTTACGCTCAGGTCATGGTCTCACAGTTTGTGGGTTTGGTTCCCGAGTCTATGCTGACAGCTCAGAGCCTGGAGCCTGCTTTGAATTCTGTTTCCCTCTCTCTCTCTCTCTCTCTCTCTCTCTCTCTCTCTCTCTCTCTCTCTCTCTTCCTCTCTCTCTCTCTCTCTGTCCCTACCCCACTTGCACTATCTCTTTCTCTCAAAAATAGATATTTAATTTTTTAAAAAGAGACAGGGACGAAATTCTGCCACATATAATACATAGCACATATATACTGCAAAATAGAAAAAAAAATCTGTCATACAACTTGTTCTCTAAACTTGATGTGGTCTTGGCTCTTTCTCTCTTTCTATTTTTTCTTGATCTTTGGCAACCTTGGCAAACACTGTCTATAATTTTCACCTGAAGAAAGTTTAACAGCATTCCAGCTTGAGAATTCAGCGAAACATCTACTTGAGTCAGGAGACCAAAAAACTCCAAAGTAGGTCGAGGACATCAAATCATTTGTGGTTTAAGCTTTGATAGCTTTTTCTAAATTTAGAAGGTTTGGGCTTTGTATATTCTTATATTTCATTTATGTGATAGGAGTGTCTGTTTGATATTTTATTCAACTCACATTTCTTGAATACCTTTTATTGCTTATTCACCAATGATAAATTATTTTAAATATTTATTACCTAAACGTCCATTGATTTCATCCACAAAACCCATTTCTAACATTCAAGTGTGGATAGAAGAATCTGGCAAAAATGTTTGGTTAGTAAGCTGCCTTTCTTCTTAGTGCTATTTCACAATGCTTGGTGTGTAAATTTCTGAGTACAGCAACTCACTGCACCAAGGATGTGATGTAATCACTCTACCCATGTGTATACTCCGTCTCTGGTGATCTCCATGCATAGCTAGATAGGGTTTGGCAAGGTTTTGAATGTGAGAAAGCACATTTACCCTCGAGTAACTCCTTATTAGCATCTTAATTTTCTTGGAATTCTCTCTTCTTTCTTTTGTCTTGGGCAAAAGATGCTGAAGACCTGAAAATTTTCAGCCAACTGTAGCAAGATCTTAGCCTCCAAACTGGTCCTCTGTTCTTCCTGATAAGAAATCAGCCAATTAATGGCTAAGTGCAGTCTTAATTTTGACGTCTAACAACCTGTCTCATCATTAGCACACCCTCTGGTCCCCCATGCCATCTGAGAATTTTAACAGTGAACAATTCTTGAAACAAAACTGGACTTTGATTGATGTTCCTCAGATTTTTCCATGAAATCTTTAATCATCTTATTCCTCTCCAGAACAGTTACCTTGAACTATTTTCATTTTATGACATTATTAATAAGTTATTGAGCTAATGGTTTTAGTTGATTTTTTACTTCCCTATTGGTGAACATTTTCTAAATTTGGAGGCTTCTGGACAAGTTGCCTTGTATTCAGTACAGCTGCTGTAAAGAAAAGGTTGTGCTGTTTTTGAATTCTTTATACTATTTTTATTTAATAATGATTTACATAGTACTTAAGCGCATGCACTATTCTAAGATCTTTTTAAGAATACCTGCTATAATCCTCTTAACTACCCTATAATATAGATACATATATTATCTTGATTTGAAATATGAGTAAACTGAGGCACAGATAAATTAAGCATCTTGTTCAAGGTCACACAGATAGTAAGTGGCATAGCTGAAGTTCAAAACCAGGTAATCTAATTCCAGAGAATGTGATATTAACTATCCATAGCACATAACATATCAATCAATAAATCAATCAGTCAGTCAATATTTTTTACTCATTTGTCTTATTTTCTTCTCCAAATAATCATAAAAAAATCAGAGGTAATTTTTGTCTTCAGAAACCCAACATCTAAAGAATTACCAAGACTTCCTGTCCTGCATGCTTGAATTCCCTTTCTATAGGTGATTACTAAGGAAATTTTACTGTTACCCTGAGGTAAGGGCTTCTAAGGCAATAAAATTACCTTTCTTGGGGGGAAGGAAATCTAAAGGTGGAAAGAGGAGTGACTTTCAAGAAATGCCAAGAAAGAACAGAGAATTCCTGGAGTTTGGGGCTATTGGGAGAGTGAAGCCCCTTGAGGAGACAGTATTTTAAAGTACTTGAACAAAGGTATTTGTTTTTCATTAGAAATGGGTTTTATTTCTTATGTTTTTTGTTCCCAGACTTATTGAGATATAATTGACACATGGCACTGTGCAAGGTTAAGGTGTACAACAAGGTTATTTGATACATGTACAGATTGTGAAATGATTACCACAAAATGGTTAGTTAACACTTCTATCACTTCACACAATTACAATATTTTTGTGTGGTGTAAATGTTTAAGCTCTAACCTATTAACAATTTTCAATTATGTGATACAGTATTATCAACTAGAGTCTCCATGCTGTACATTAAACCCTAAGAACTTATTCATCTGATAGCTGAAAGTTTGTATCCTTTCACATAGATCTTCCCATTTTCCCTGTCCCCAACCCCTGGCACTAATCCTTTCCCTCTGTTTCAATGAGGTTAGCTATTTTAGATTCCACATATAAGTGATATATAATATGTCTTTTTCTGCCTGACTTATTTCACTTGGCATAAGGCTTTCAGGTTCATCATGTTGTTGCAAATGACAAAATTTCATTCTTTTGGTAGCTAAATAATATTCCATCGCGCATAGATACACAGCATATTTTCCTTATCCACTTATCTGTTGATGGATACTTAAACTATTTCTGTATTTGAGTATTCCTAATAATACTCCAATGAACAAAAGGATGCATATATTTTCAAATTAGTCTTTTTATTTTCTTCAGATAGGTACCCAAAAGTGGAATTGATGTATCGTATGGTAGTCCTATTTTTAATTTTTTGAGGAACCTCCATACGGTTTTTCATAGTTCCTGTATGCTTTTCCATTCCTACCAGCAGTGCATGAGGATTCCCCTTTCTCCACATCCTTGCCAGCATTTTTTATTTATTGTCTCTTTGATAATATCTATCCTAACAGGTGTGAGGTGATATCTCATTGTAGTTTTGATTTGCATTTCCCAGATAATTAGTGACGTTGAACATCTTACCATGTACCTGTGGTCATTTGTATGTCTTTTTTGGGAAAATGTCCACATAGGTGATCTATCTATTTCTTAACTAGATTGTTTGCTTTTCTGCTATTGAGTTGTATAAGTTTGTTAGTATGAGCTTGTTACATATCTTGGATATTAACCCATTATCAGATACATTATTTGAAAATATATTTTTTTCATTATTTAAGTTGCCATTTCATTTGGCTGATGGTTGCCTTAACACGACTCTGTAATCCGGGTGCAGTGAGGGAAGAACTGAGCCTGTTTGGCAGCATCCCATGCAGCTGGGGAAGTTGGGCACTCACTCACATGCTCTCACTTTCCCTGTGTGAAAAATCAGGCTTTCAGAAGAAATCCCCTGGCACTGGCTTGTCCTACCCTGGGGAGAGCTGACATTAGTAAAGTCAAATTATTTTCCTCTCCAATGTGTCCAGTCTCAGAAGGGTTTTCCTCCTACAGTGTGCTGGAGCTTTTCTCCCGGGCTCCTGGACTTTCACAAAGGCTCCATTGTCCCTGAGTGATCTAAATTAGTGATGCCCAGGGGCTCTCAAACCATGGCCAAGAGAGGCTGGATCTGGTTCACAGTCCATATCAGGGTTACAGCCAGGACCGAGGTATATATGCCTCTTACCTGGTGCACAGGTGAGCTAGATTTCTCTTCGATTTCTTGGTGTATGAGATTGGTGACAGAACCAAAGGCAAATTGGCTGTAGCCAAGTATTCAGGGATCTGTAGCTATTTCCAGATCTGTAGACAGGATCACAGGTCAGTACATCAGCTGCTTGGCTGTGGGCTTCTCTTTTCAAATTGGCTCTCTTGGGTTTTGGACTCACCAGGATTTCACAGTCTCTTAGCTAGATGCCACAGATCTCACAAAGGCACGTTGGTTTGTAGATAGATGCCGAATTGTTATTGTTGAGGGGAGTATGTGCACAGAATGTCTTCTTTGGCTATCTTACTGATGTCGTTCTAAACCTTCTGGACTGTGTACACTTTCTTGACTTAAAGCCAAGGAGGAGTTTCTAAGGACTGATATTTGGATCCTTTCCAAACCTAGGCCACTGGAGACTTGGGATTTAGAACTAGCTTTAAGTTGATTTGATAAAATAATATATTTTCCTTAAATTGTATGTGTGTATGTGTATGTGTGAAAATTTTTACATTTTAATATAAAAATGTAGCCACAGTATGCATACTATTTCATAATCTGGCATTCAACTTATCCTCTATTCTTGTTATTAGTTTTATATGCCATTACTCATTCAAAAACTCTTGTTAGAAGTGAAATGTTTCCTAACTTTGTTACTAGTATTGTGGCAATGAATATTTTAATAGATAATTTTTTTATTCAGTCTTTTACTTCTACGACTAGTTGCTAAATCTAATTATTTTGGAAATTCTTTTACTGGGTCAAAATGACTTTGTAAAGTTTTGCAGTCTTTAGAAAGGTATTGATTTTCATTATTGTTAGCTGGGTATGTGAATGTTCATTTCAACAAATATTTGAAATTTTAATAATTCCATGACAAATCTAGTATTACTAACTTTTAACAAATATTTAATAATTTTACAAAGGAAAATCTTATCATTGATTTATTTTTTGCGTTTATTTGATTACGAGGGAGGCTTTACATTCACATTTATTTTTATGAGCCAATTTTTTCTGTTCAGTGCTTTGTCTACTTTGATTCCTGAGTAAATATTTCTTAGGTCTTCTAAAATTATAATATCACTTTTTTTCTTCAATAGCTGTATTGTTTGGACCAAGAACTATCAAATTGTCTTACTATCTCCTTAGCTTTTACATTTCTGGATAAACCTTGAGTATAAATACATATTAATTTTTCTAAGTTAAAGTAACTATTCTGGGACACCAGGGAACATTATAGAAGGAAAAAAAAAGACTTCTTGATATAATGGCCTCCAAATACAAAAAGAACCTCACTACCAGTTGACTTAGTACAATACTGACATACCAAATAGACTTTGAAGCTGTTGGTTCTATTTCATTTTCCTCATATGTGAGTAAAATTACAGAATAAACATACCAGAATACGAAATAAATTAAAATTACAACATGGTAAAAGAAAGTTGCTAAGACTAGACACAGAGAGCAATCTTGCTACCCCTAAAGGTTTTCAGCATTTATATAAGCATTTATTAGACAAGCCTGAAAAATTTTTTTCCTCATAGGTGCCCTGAGATTGGTTGAATCACTATTATAAAACTTGTCTGGTAGGCTTGCTAAAGTGTATGCAGGGCTATATGTCATGAAGAATTTATATTAGGGTGTTAAAAGTGATTTGAGAATCCCATTAAAAGAAATAACCTTAATCATCCACAATAACATTGCATTAATTATTGATACATCTAATCAGTAGTCTGAAATTGCTCACATCTAATATTAATCAGAAAGGCAGATGAATTCACAGCATGATGACATGCTCTTGGTGCCTGCAAGTACCTTTATAGTGTTATTATTTACATGTTCCTGAACTGGAGGAAATTTATCTGAGTGAGAATTAGACAGATTAGATATTTCATAGAAATGACCTCACTGTGGTTGGATTCTATGCTCAAAATTGGTATATCATCCAATATGTCCATTCATGGAAAATGCTGTGACTTCAATGTTTTTTGTTTTCAACTGATTCTCTTATAAAATCAAATTATCTTAATATATTTATTTTTGTTGTGCTTTCAAAAAACAAATGGAGATAAAGGAGGTGAGAAGAGAGAGAGAAAAAGAGAGCAGTCTATGCTGAATGGCCATATACCCCTAACGTCCATAATGCAGCTTAAAATATAAAATTTTTCTTTTATTAAATATGTTTTTAATTTTTATACATTTATTTATTTGTTTTTGAGAGAGAGAGAGTAGGGGAGGGGTAGAGAGACACACACACACAGAATGTGAAGCAGGATCCAGGTGCAGAGCCTGATGCTGGGCTTGATCTCACAAACCATGAGACCATGGCCTGAGCTGAAGTCAGATGCAAAATAGACTGAGTCACCCAGGTGCCCCAAAGATAAAACATTTCTATCAGCACCTTTTCTTAGTCCTTTTGGATCATATTTTTCACCCTACCAACTACAATTAATCATCATTTTGAATGTGAATAGGTCTTTACAAATTTCATTTGTTTCTTTATTATACTTTACTATATATGTACACAAATTAGATTGGTGTTTTCTATTTTAATTTTTATAGAAATTGTATCATTATGGGTCATATAGCCCTGTATAATTCATTTCCAGAGCTAGAGAATGCCCAGTGTATACATATGCTGGAATTTATCATCTTCTCTCCTTCCAAGAGACATTTCAGTCATACCTAAATTCTTGAGATTTCAAATACTGCTGCTTTGAGCATTGTTGTACATGCCTGTAGGAGAAAATATTCAAGTGTTTTTCCAGGGCATAAACCTGGAGTGGAATAGCTTGTCTGAAGCATATGCAACTCTTCAACTTTCATAGGTTTTCAGCCACTTTATTTTCAGATGGGACTGTGCTCATTTGCACTCTCACCATCAGTGACTAAAGTTTTCAGTTTATTCACATTCTAACTAACTTAAACATTTTTTGTTAGTTTGCTATATGCAATATTGATTTTCATTGTGGTTTTCCTTTACATTTCCATGGTACTTGTGAGATTGAGCATTTCTTACCTGTATTGACAATCCCATTTTCTCTTTTGAATTATATATATGCATATGTCACAGCCTATTGATGTTTAATTGTCTTGGTAAAATATTTTGCAATTAGCTGCCCACATCTGTGATTTTCTTCCTTACTGATTTTTTTTTTTGTCTTTTGGAGCACATGTATTTTTATCTAAATACAGCTAAAACTGTTGATAGCTTCATTTATGGTTTATACTTTCTTGTTTGTATTCTTTCAGAAATCATCCATTTTGAAGTTAAAAAGGTATTATGTTATTTTTTTCTAAATGTTGAAAGTTCTTATTTTTCTGGTAACATACTTTTGTATAAGATATGTAATACGAATCCACTTATAATTTTTAGTATATCATTCCAGCATTGTTTTGAAAAACAACTCCAACTTTTCCCATTGACATTTAATTATATCTCTCGCCACAAATGGCACTTCTCAACACACAGATATCTTTCACTGGGGCTCCTTTTCTGTCTCATTTGTGTGGTGATTTATCAATCAATATACTGTCTTTACTGTTATTACTTTTTCATAACACTTCATATCTCCTAAGGCAGCTTTATTCACCCACATACAAACCAATTCTATTTCTTAAGGAACATTTTGATCATTCTTGGTCTTTTGTTATTTTTATGTAAATTTTAGAATATGTTGCCTCCCACACACACAAAATCATAAGAATTGTTATTAGAATTATTTTCTTTTATATACACAAACATGAAATCAAAAAAGATATATTTATTTTCAAAAGCACATTTTCTAACTTTATCACTGATTTTTATATATACATCAATGGATTTATCTTTAAGATATACATTGATTTGTGCTGTTGTTTTTTGTATGTGTGTGTGTTGTTAATCTATCAAAATCTTTACCTGTCTTATTAATTCTAAAAATGTGTAGCTCCTCTTGATTTCTTTCTTCTATTTATTTATTTATTTTTTTTTTTAATGTCTATTTATTTTCGATACGGAGAGAGACAGAGCATGAGAGGGGGAGGGTCAGAAAGAGAAGGAGACACAGAACCGGAAACAGGCTCCACACTCTGAGCTAGCTGTCAGCATAAAGCCTGATGCAGGGCTGGAACCCAGGAACGTGAGATCTGCCCTAAGCCTAAGTCAGAGGCTTAACTGACTGAGCCACCCAGGCGCCCCTCCTCTTGATTTCCAAGTAAATAATTATGTCAATGCTTGACGATATGTGCTATTCCAAACTTTAAACTGCTACTTGTTTTTCTTGATTTGTTGCACTAAGTAAATCCTTAGTATGATATGTAATACACACTGTGACATTTGGATTTTGTTTTATTCAAACTCTTAAAGCTAATATTTCTAACATTTTAATATCCATTATATTGTTGCCATAAGTTTTTTGATAAATACACTTTATTAGCCTAAAATTTGCTTTGTTCCTTGATTGCTTAAATGTTGTTTATATATGTATATATTTTAATTTTAATATTGAATGTGTAGCTTCTGTCAAGTACTTTTCTTTTTTATAAATTTCTTAATGTTTATTTATTTTTGAGAGAAAAAGAGAGCATGAATGGGGGGGGGACAGAGAGAGAGGGAGACACAGAATCCGAAGCAGGCTCCAGGCTCTGAGCTGTCAGCACAGACTCCAATGTGGGACTCAAACCCATGAACCATGAGGTCAAGACCTGAGCCAAAGTCAGAGGCTTAACCAACTGAGCTACCCAGGCACCCCTGTCAAGTACTTTTCTCAGAACCTAGTGAGATAACAATTTTCTTTTCATGGCCATATCTAGCTTTAAACAATGATAGGATGTATAATCTTCAGCTGGCTGGCCATGATCCCAGCTAAAACTTTATGGATTATATTACTGCAATTATCAGTGTTTACCACATAAATGTAAACTGCCTCACACATTGATGAGAAAGCATTTGCTCTATTTCAGATCCCTAAACAATTTATATATGAGGTATATTTCTTTCTCCACATATGCCTGGTGGGGAAACACTGACTGTTTCTCCCTCTTCTCTCCCGTCCTTTCTCCTTTCCTACTTCTTTTTTTCTTTCTTCGTTCATTCCTTCCTTCATTCCTTCCTCCCTCTCTTGAGAGGTCGATTCAATCTTGTAAACTTTCTAGTTAATGTTTTTTGTTTCTTATTGAGTTACTTTTGGTAATCTATATTTTTTAGCTTATTGATTATTTTCTCTAAATATTCAAGTTTAGGTATTCAAAATATATTCTTCTATATATTTTTTAAAAATCATTATTATATTCCCCTTTCTAATTCTTAAAACTTTAAAAAATTATTATTTTTTAAGTAAGCTCTATGCCCAATGTGAGGATTGAACTCACAATCCTGAATGAAGAGTTGCAGGCCTCAGTGACTGAGTCAGCCAGGCACCCCTTCCCTTTTTAATTATTAATATTGAGTATTTGAAGCTTATTTTGTTTTCCTTGATCAGTCTTGTGAGTGGTTTGTCTATTTCACTAGTTTTGCTTTTTTAAAAAACAACAGTTATATATAAGGATCTTCTGTATTGGGTTTCTCCTGTGTTATTTATTTCATATTTGTAAAGCTTATATTTATACTGCTTTTTGTTTTTATATTTATATGGCTTATTTTCCATTTGCATTTTAAGGGTATAATTATAGTACTTTTCATTACATTTAGCGTTAAGTATTTCTGATTTCTATTATTTAATCACACTTATTCAGAAATATGCTTTTTAAAAATTTTTATTTTATTCTTGTTTGTTTATCTTATAATTAATGGTAAACTTGATAAAACGTTGTTCCTTTATAATGTGATTGTTTTACTTTTGAGTCAAATAAATAGTACTACTGTCTTTCCTATAAATGCTTGGAAACTGTATTTTCTAATTGTCAACAGCAGTGTTAAATGTGCCCATTATTAATTTGTAATCAGATTTTTAAAATCTTCTTTATTCTTCAAAATTTCCCCCCATTGATCTATTTCCCCATTATGAGTTATGTTTAATTGTCTTTTACTGTAATTGTGGATTTGCCCATTACTTTTTATAATATATATATTTTTATTATATTTATATAATATATAAATATAATATATTTATATTTATATATATTTTTTCCTAATATATTCTTTAGGCTATGATATTAACTTCATTTTTTTTTGTTAGTTCACATTCAAACTTTCTGTGGTCTTATATCTTATATATACTGACTTTAAGTTGAAAATAGGTTATATTTTATCCAAATAACCCTTTTTTATCTTTAACTGTTGAGTTTAATAATTTTACATTCTTGGTGCATCAGGGACTTTGCCTGCAGCTTGCCTTACCTGGCACCCAGCACCTCACTCTCCCCTGCTCCATCCATCTCTCAGCACCTGTTACTGTTGGTGGGTAAGGAGTTATTGAAATGTCCAAGAAACTTAATAGTTGGAGCAGGTGGCAAAAGCATGGCATCTAATACATTATGGGCATAAAAGCCTTTGAGAATTTTATCCCCATTGGAGAGTTTTATCCCCATTGGAGGCTGCTGACTTGGGACACTTGCAAAGCCAGAAACAAGTCAAATTTCTGTAAGGCTGCCTGTATTATAGATTCTAAGGTCAGCAATGGCTCAGGCCTCCAGGAGGCCTGGTCTTTGTGTTCCTTCACTACTGCTCCAACTATAATTTCCACAAAGAGTTGGAGACATTGGGCCATGAACTGCCCCTGGTGATGTACCTGCAGGAGGACCATGATGATGAGCTATAGACAAATGGCAATTGGTGAGACCACTTTCTTCAAAAGTGAGGAGACAGATTCTGAGAGTCAGGAAGAAATCATCCAGGAAATTGTCAGGCAACTCATACAAATAGGGGACAGGGTGGATCACAGCAAGACTAGTGAATAACCTGGCAATGCCTGTGGGGGGAAGAGACAAGGAAGGACCTCACCGGTGCACTGGAGCAGGTCATGCAGACTTGTCCTAAAGACAGGGAGAAAGAAAAGAGCAAGGTGATGTTGGCTGATGCTGTTGGTCAAAAAGGTGGCCAATCGATCACACGCCATCCTTGCTCATGATGTCATGTGCACAACAGTGAACTTTATTAGCCAGAGTCTACTCACCTATATGAGGAACTTAGTCAGAAATGGAATGGGCTGAGTTGACAACTTTTCAAAAACATTACTGGTTAACACTTAATATGGTGACAACAGTATACCTTCTTCCAGTGGAGATGGAGCCATGGCCATTTAAACAAAGTTCTTAAGGAAGATAGACATGAGATAATAGCATTTCTTTCTTACTACCTGAATTTCTTTTAATGTTTCTTTACTTATTTTGAGAGAAAGAGAAAGAGCAGAGAAAGGGAGAGAGTCCCAAGTGAGCTCCACACTGTCAGTGGAGAACCTGATACGAGGGTTGAACTCACAAGCAGCAAGATCACGACCTGAGCAGAAATCAGATGCTTAACTGACTGAGCCGCCCTGCCATGCTTCTTTATTACTATTTTAAAGATGATGTTTGAAGCAGCTGATCAAGATAGAAATCTTTGCATTAACATGCTTGAATAAAAATGTCAACTTGCACATATTTGAATGAGTTCCATACCGTCTTCTAAATCCACTACACATTGTGCCTTTATCTTATTTCAGCTATACAGGTCTTCACTTGAAAATTAAATTTAAGAACAGATTGCAAGGCAGAAATAAAAAACACAATGATTTTTTATTTTAAAAAAAGAAAACAACTTTACCATTTACTAAAGGGCATGGTCATATAGCAGGCAATACCACGTTTGAGGAGGACAAGGACTGGAGACTGAGGCACATACCCCTCACAAATGAAAAATTTCTCTCATTAAGGAATGTCTTAATTTTAAGGAAGTAACAGTCTTCCCATTTAAAATCTAAACACTATGAGAGGTTCTGGCCAAAAGTTCTATATTCAAACAATGGAGAAATCAAGCCTCATAACATGTGTTTGATTTTTTTTCAACTTTATTTCCTTTTATTTGCATCAAGAAGGACCAGAGTCAATTAAAAGGTGTGAAAGTGATTTAAGGTCCCATGTCCACTATAGTTTGCCAAACCAGGTAACTAAATACACCTTTTCTCCTTGCAAGAAGTCAAAGCTTTGATAAAAATTTTAAGCAATGGAGGACCAGAAGCTACTGCATACATCCTGTGGGGGAATGTCTGTTAATAATCTTAGATTTTTATTTTCCTTCCATATGCCTCAGCTCATCCTGGCCCAAGAAGCTACATACCTTAGAAGAAAACAGTTTTCTAGGTATAAAAGATGGAAGAACAGTTAGACTCTTAAAAATTCAACAGTTGAAGTAGTTCCCCTTCTTAGGGACACAGTCGGAGTGGAAGGAATAACAAAAGTAAGTCACTTAGGTAGTGCCAAAATAAACCTGAGAGAGCTCACATTTAGAAACAGTACACCCCAGTCTGTAGTTCCCAGGGTAAGCATTTCCTAGGAAGCTGTTTGAAAGTACCATGGTGGATGCTGGGTCCGTAGCACACCGGGCGCCATTCCTCTCACCCAAGAGTGTGCCTGTTACTGTGCAGATGACACTCTGGGGAAGCATATGAAGGAGAGTAAATAGGTACTAATAAATACTTTCTTGTTACCAGAAACACTTTTTGATTCCTTGAGAGTTTCATCAGAAAAGAAAAATGACTACATTGTTCAGCATTAAATACATACTACTCTAAGACCGGGTCTTGATAGGATACCTGCAATCTGTCGCCTATACAAAGAGCAGTCCTGAAAGCCGTGCTCTACAACGGCCACCATTTGGAAATAAATCTTCCAGTAACACTATTAAAATAAATAAAACTATACGTATATGCTTTATCATTACTAATAGATTTATGCTGGTGTCATCCTATTTTCTGCTTTCTGGAGAGATGACTTCTTCTATATATGATGTGACCTTTCTAAATAATATATTTCTTTTGTTTTTAAAATGTGTTCAAAAATTGCTTTATTTTAATTCTTGTCCCCCAACACCCCTGCCACTGATGTTTATATATTTTATTTTTCACTAGTTTTTAAGTTAATCTGAAAATACTAACATCTATACTTTTTAACAGTGATTAATTTTAATTAATCATTTTACTTTTCTCTCCCCTCCCCCACCCTACACAATATCAAATTCTGTGTAACAGTTTGAATCTACCCCTGCCCTCTTGTCTTACATCTGAAGCTGTAGATTGAGTTCTACAGTTTGTTTTTTCTGAAAACTCTGCCTAATATTGATTCATTTCCTGGTACATATTGTTAAAATGGGGTTTGTCAGCTCATGTTTACAAGGGCATTATCTGAGAGAATTCTGTGAGGTTAAGATGAAGATACAGTCTTCCAAAGGGTATTTTAGTTGGTGTCTAGGCAAGGCTGTTTCCAGCCCGGGATGGCTTTTATGGTAACTTCTCAGCATCAAGGTTCTGGACAACACAGATTGTGATGATTTGATATCAACGTACATCAAGATAGACCTGTGTTATGAATTCCTATAGGGAAACTCTTTTTTCTACTTGGAGCTTAAATCAATCAGGTAAACATTCCTTCTCCTTTTTCCTAGTCTCTCCTTTTTGCTAAGAGTGCCTTTCAACGTCTTCATCCTTATGTAGATATAAGTCATGGTTCTAGCTCCACATACAGCTCTGTTCCCCTTTCTTCACCAGACTCTCCTTGTTTTTAAGACTAGCAGATGCTCCCTGAATAACCCAAGCTTCTGGACCACTTGTCTCTCAGTGTTTCACTTTCTTTTCTTGGATTGGGGTCCATAGATATAGGTAAGAATTAAATAAGAGATTTTTAAATGCATTAATGATCAGTTGTCCAACCACTTCATTTTAAAGTTTATTTATTTATTTTAAGAGAGAAAGAGAGACAGTATGGGAGGGGCCGAGCAAGAGGGAGACAGAATCCCAAGCAAGGAATGCAGAGCTTGATCTCAGGAACTGTGAGATTTTGACCTGAGCCCAAACCAAGAGCTGGATGCTTAACCAACTGAGCCACCCAAGTGTCCCTAAACACTTCATTTTTTAGCCAATGACAATGAAGAGCAGAACCGTTGAGTTTTACCGACTTGACCCACATACAGATATCTGTATGATGAGGAAGTCATTGGGACCTTATTGGTAATGTTAATTGGCAACATTTATAGAATTTCTGGCACATAACGCACACTCAAGTCCCCTCCCTCATTTGTTATCATCTCTCCATCACCCAAGTTTTCTGTGTGAGCAACAGTAAAGCAAAGACTAAAATTCAAAAGCACTTCCTTCATCAAATTTTCCTTGTAAAATTGATAACAAGTAATAGGTTTTCTTCTTTTTTCATAGTATATTTTTAAACCCTCAAAGAAATTACAAGTCTAGTGTTATAAGTCATTAACATAGAATTTGCCCCAGTTCCTGTTAGGCTGTTAGACTAATTGGAATGAGAACCAATCACATTTTGCATTACCCAAGAATTACTATAATTAAAAATATATATATATCTAAATGTAATTTAAATTTTCTTTAATCTTACACTTAAGTATTTGACACACTGAACTTGTAGCAATAAGACTGTACAGCAAAGAATGTAATATGGCATTATAGGTCCCTGATTGTTATTCAAACGTGTACACAAATTCATAGTTAATGAAAAATGGTATAGAAAAGACATTATATAAGCTTTTCTTTCCTTATTTAAAAGTCTGCCCTGTCTTAGCTGAACCAGCTGCAACTTAAAGATAGAGTTGAATTGTATGATTGGATTCTCTTTTTAATTGCTCTGTGACAGATTTCACAGAACCATGTCAAATCCAGAAGAGTTACAAAGGAGAGTTTCACCTGAGTTGTACCCATCACAAAGAGAGCTGTTGAAACATGGATAATGGGCGTGTGCCCTGGGTTTCTTTGATTTAATTGCCTGAGGTCTCCTCTGTAGTAATATGTCTGGCTAAGGTTTTCAGAGTGAAAGTTGCTAGACTGTAGAGCTCTTTAATAAAAACCTTTCTGACTGACTTTCAAGATACTCAGCCTCCCCAAAGACAGGAAAGCCTAGTTTGAAAGAAAAAAAAAATAGATTAATTGATCTTCATGTGAAACTTTCTAGATAACTAGGGGGATATTAACCTTTCTGAAAATTCAGAGTTAAATCCTCTCTGCTTGAAATATGCTGTTTTTATAAAGCTAACTGTCCACGAAATGAACTTGAATATTATGGAGTACAAACAAGGAGATGATTATTTTTATCTTCAACTATTAACACAGTTTATTAGAGGTCCTGGCTCTGGTACAGGGAGTGCTGAGTGAAGTACTACAGGGAATTACAAGGGAGAAAGCAGTTCTGCCCAACTAGGTTTGTAGTCCTAAGAAGGACCTCTGGAAAGCCTGAGAAAGGGGAGCTAACTTTACTGAGCCAAGGGAATTTAAAAAGAAATAACCACCCTGTTTTCACCGTAATTGGTCCCTTTGAGGTTTGCTTTGCCTGAAGCAGATATAATTTCAAAAGGAAGTGGATAACCCACTTGGGTTCTTCTTTAAAGGACCTGAGGGGAAGCATGGGATTAAAGATGGGAGACATATTCCTTGGAGTTTTTCCTGTCATTGAGACAGGATCTCTGCTTAGCTCATGGGATACTTTGGATTTTTCTTGAATCTTTTAGTTTTATGTTTTATCACTGTCCTGAGTTTGCTGAGTCCAGTTGTATAAATATCTGAATAGTGACTTTTAAACCCTATGCTTAATTGTTAATGCTGATAAGGAAGTAGAATTCCAAATATGCAACAAAGTGTATCTGTATCTGTCTATGCATAGCTACACATCTATCATTTAAAAATAAATGAGTTATTATCATGTTGATTAGAACCATGTAATTATTCCTGAAATAAAATGATTATTCTCACAAAAAAAATCATGAAAAAAACCCCAAATATTTATTAAACACCTATCCAATAAAGAGAAATGTGCCAGATATTATTAAGGATATAAACATGAAGGTATGCTCCATGGCTGTGAAGTACTTACAATAAAATAATGGGCACAAAATAACTTTAACATACAATGGAAGTTAATAAGCACCATGAGAAAGGTATAATGAGAATTCTGTATTAATTTAGAATAAGAGGTGTTTCTTAGATTTTGAGTATCAGAATCTCTGACCCTTGAAAATTATGCAAATTCATATCCCCCTCTGCTAGGATGGACCTAGAATTTGCCATGTTAATTCCATCTCTACGTGATTATAATGATTTGTCTGCAGAACCATCTCAATAGGTAGAAATATTTTTAATGACAAAGGATGATGAGGAAAAACAGTCTTCATGGAGAACATAGGATTTCTGTTGGCTCTCAGAACTAGAATTTTGATACAAAGGAGATAGAGAGAAAGGACAATCCAGGTGATAGAAATAGTACCCAGAAAGGCATGGAGGAGTTATCCTCAGAGACTGCTCCAGAAACAGTAGAAAAGCAGAGATGTATGGACTGGGGGGTCATCCAATTATTAGCATTCTAAAGAACCCAATGCAACATGGCTATGCTGACTTCTTTTGTTAACTTCTTTTGTTTTGGAAAAAGAGGTGGGATGGGAAAGATCATGGGAGGACTAGATGGCAATGACTGATGGAAATACAGCCTGTTTGAGCTGTGTTTCCAAGTGAATATCGTTAAGAAAACATTTAACATTTCACTGTCTTTGTGGCCATGTTTGTAAGAAGGAGATTATGTCTTTCTCCCTCTGGTGCTCTGTCTACTTTATTAGAGAGAGTAAGATTTTCTTGGTCAGGTAGTCTGTCAGTGAAGAGTGCTCTTGCTTGTCTTTCTCTTAAGCTCAGGAACTGCTCTTGCTCTGGATTTGCTTCTGTCCTAAAAGGAAGCTAGCATCAAGTAATAGGTTATATGAATTAAATAAGTTAACATTTGCAAATTACTCTAACAGTGGTCAGTAATCTAAAATAAACAATAGGACAAAACAAAGCAAAACAAATTTCTTGATTTCTGTCTATATCTCTTTAAAATTCTGTAAACTGCTGCCTAAATTCAATTCTTGCTACCATGCATTTTTCTTCAGTTCTTAATCTAGTTTCAAGTTCCACTATTCTTGGTTGAACCCTCCCTTCTGACAGTAAAGCTCTGTCTACTTCAGTATTTCTGAAACCTAGTCACGTTAACTCTTTACATTTATGAAGAAAGGAGTTCTAATTTTATACCTATAACCTTTCTTGGTTCCACTTTGTTGGCTCAGAGCAAAAGGTGTTATTAATACTTTTTTCTATGGTTTCACATTTCTGGCTCCACTAATGGCCCTTAGCATCTATGCTGGATATTTTCCATCTCCTTCTCCAAATTCACACTCCTAATACCACACTGTGTCCTAGTCTCTGACCGGTATAGTCTGCAGCACCCAGGCTTCTCTGTCCTTTGGTTTGGGCAATAGAAAGTCCTTGCAAGGGATAAGAGTGTACCTCACTGAATGTCCTCAACAAAGGAGAGCTTATATGAGCCCAAGAGACTATATATATATGTATATATACACACACACACCCACACATAAATATATACATTTCTAGAAGAAAAAAAAAGGATTGTTGAATGCTGTTGCTTTTTATTCAGTGCCATTTGGTAGTTCTTTTCCTCAGCCTTCCCTCCATCTCTCATGACTCTGCTCTGTTGGGATATATAATCCAAGGAACTTGAGCCTGTCCCAACACAAAAAGCTCCCCAACTTTAGAAGGTGCAACAGAGCCCCAAGGACATTCCTGAGAAAAAAAGAACATGGCAGAAGCATCTTGAGCCAACTCCACTTTCTTTTTTCTTAGATCTATCTTTTCAGGACTGAGGGGGAGAAGATGGCACATGGAGGCAGCTAACTTTTTAGGAAGGGCAAATTTGTTACCTGCACCGTTACTCTACATAATGATCCCTATGCTAACTGAACGACATGGTTTTTTCTAAACCACATTCTTCACCAGCATCCTTCCCAATACAATATTCCAAACAGCCACTCCCAATCAATCAGAGTTGGTATTCCTGATGAAGTGTAGTTTTCATCCCTTCTAAGAATAGGGGGATCGAAAGAGCTCCCAAGTTCATCCATGGTATAGTTTAGCTCACCACAGAAAGAAGAGTATATATGAATTTGGAGCTCTCATCCTGACCAATAACAGAATTTTCCTTTTTTACAATTTTGGAGAAGTGTTGGGTTAAATTGAACAGCTTAAGCAGTCAATTTAGAATTTTGTATATGCAAATATGCATTGCTCAGCTTCAACAGATGAGAGCAGTCTGTAGCTTGAATTAATCAGATTTATTTTTGTTGTAAGTGAAGGAACTCCAGGTGGAATGAGTTCAGCAGGGGAAAGACAATTTATGGCTACCAAACTACAGAAATGCATGATGAAAGTGAGCAGTGGTTCAAAGCAGACCTGGAGCCAAGGAGAGGGATACTGTAAGGGTTTTCCCCCTGTATCTTTTTTCTGCTTCTATCAGTTTTATTCTTTACTCTTTTTAGACTGGCTTTTTCTCTATGTCAGAGAATAATCCACTAACACTTCCAAAGTGGTATCTCAGGGTTTCACAGAAAAAAAAAAGAAGGAGAGAGAGAGAGAGAGAGAGAGAGGGATTGGTCTATTTACACCCCCCACCCCCAGTTAAAAGACTACAAGAAGGAAGTACACAATGGGCTTAGTTTGGGACATGTACTGGAAGTAGAATATTATAGTGGTCAGACCCTAGATCCATAATGGTCAAAGCTTAGAAATGAAGAGTTCAAAATCAAAAACATAGTGCTTTTAGAAAGAGCAAATGTTATAGGGCAAAATTTGATGATTGAATCCTTTTATTGTACAGAGTATCTTGCAAGGGTCTCTAGTCTGCTAAATATCCTTTAGAAAATATTGGTTAGTTTGTTTTTAAGTTTATTTATATATTTTGAGAGAAAAAGAAACAGCATGAGTAGGGGAGGGACAGACAGAGAGGGAGAGAGAGAATCCCAAGTGGGCTCTACACTGCCAGTGTGGAGCCTGATGCTGGGCTTGAACTCACGAACTATGATATCAGGACCTGAGTTGAAACCCAGCATTAGATGCTTAACGAACTGAGCTACCCAGAAACCCAGAAATTGGCGTTATATTGAGGTTAATTTTAAAGATACCTTCCAAAATATTGAGATGGTAGCACGTGGCTTCTAGAAAAAGCATGCATTCTGAATCTCGCTATATTCAATATGGCTACGCTCAGCCAAACACAGCAGTGGGTTTTCATAATTCCTTAAGCAAAACTTTCACTCTCTTTAGTTGTTTTGTTACTTCATAATATTTTTTTGATTATCATCAATTCCTTTCTACTTTACCCATATTTCATCTAAACGTTGGCAATGTTTAAATTGCTTGGATTGTGGGAAACTCACTGACTAGTGAACACTGAAGTGTCTTTAAGTTTTTATACAAAGTTATTTTACAATTATTAGCAAAATTGCGAGTACTGTAAATTGTCATCTTTGTGTGTGCGTGCACATGGAGTGTGTGTCTGTATGTGTGCATAGATGTATGTTAGGGTGATGCAACATACAGAAACTGAGGTCGTGTAACTCAACCAGCAAGTTCTGTCCGAGATCACAGAGAAAGACAACGTCACAAAAAAGGGCTTGGAATTAAGAACAACCTACAAATTGTCCTATCTGTGTGAATCCTATTGTTGCTGATGAGAGTGCATTGTCTTGGTGACCATAACTATGTTCTATAGTAGATTATCTGTCTTGGTGAAAAAAACCAATCATTTTTCTCCATTAGTTATTTCTGCCTTACCTTTCAGGGAATCTGTATATCGATTCCCTAAATTGTGGTGCCTGAATTGTCAACATTGTTTTCCATTGGTTATTCCAAAATAAGAATCAAACCACAGTTATGTGAATGCATACATATTTGATAATTAGAGTTTATCATTTGAGATTAAGAATGGGCTGAATGAAAAAGAAAACCAAAAATATTGGTGACTTAGATAAAATAGAGTTTAATTCTCTGCTACTTGAATTAAATACACAGGCAAATAGTCCTGGTCAGATGTGAATGTTCCATACTCAGGAAGGGTGCTTTTCTCCTTCCACTCCATGATTACTTGCAGGAGTTATATTTTCATGGTACAAATTGAATTTCAGGCAGCAGAGAAAGACCTTCAATCTTTAAAGCAGGGTGCCTGGGTGGCTCAGTCAATTAAGCTTCTCACTTTAGCTCAGGTCATGATCTCATAGTTTGAGCCTTGTGGCGGGCTCTGTGCTGACAGTTCAGAGCCTGGAACCTGCTTCAGATACTGTGTCTCCTTCTCTCTCTGCAGATTCTGTGTCTCCCTCTCTCTTTGCCCCTCCCCTGCTCACACTCTGTCTTTCAAAAAATAAATAATAAAAAAATTAAAGAGAGTTCTCAAGAACTGTTACCCAACAATTCTACTTTAATGACCCTGTTCAGACCTTACTCCCACATTCTCATCATTGACCCTCTTCATTATTTATTTAATGTTCAAATAAACATTTGGCACCCTATGCAATACCTAAAATATTGACAATAAATTATGTTACATAATTGTCAAAGTCAATTCACTATAGTCCAGTCATTCCCTAACTGAACAAATTTGTGTGTCTTGACCTTCACAATGAAGGTTAGTCCCTAGACCATGGTGAATTTACCTAGGAAATGTTGTGCAAGGATGATTCCCAAATCTGGCCACCTGGGTTTTTTCTGGTGATGTCTCCATTTCTAAATAACACTCTTCAAATTTTAACATTTCATAATCTTAAGGGTTGCATATGCCAACTTTGAAACCAGTTTATCTACATCTATGTCACACATTTGAGATGACCAAGGGAGTTATTTACAAAAGAACAACACAAAACAAATATACATATATATATGTATGGCATTTATAGATAAATTGATGAGATATAAAACAAAATATCTAATTTTGATGCTAGAAGTGACTTAGATCAGTGAGTGATCAGCTAGTTAGAAAATCATTGTGATTTTTGAGAAAGTAGTTTTACTAGTCCTTATTTTCTGCAATTCAATGTGAAATAGAAGTTTATTAATTATTCTGATTCTGATAATTTTATGATATCAGCCTTCAGGTTAGTGTTCAACTATTTGGATGCTAATAGATTCAGTATATTCCAAATAATGTAGATATAATGGAAAGATCCTTATTTTTTCTCCCACCACATACTCTTTTTCCCTAAGTTACATTTTATGGTTCTTTGATCTTCCTGGAAAGTTCTTCCCAGCTTCAGAACATATGAATATATTCTTAAATTTTGTTGACTTTTACTATACCTCATATCAAGCAACATCTAAGTCAAGGCCAGCAAACATTTTTTCCTATCAGAAGCAGACTTATTGATCTTGGGCTTTTAGGGTAGATTTGTACTTACGAGTTTCTTCTAGATGTGCAATTATTTTGATTTTTTAAAATTTTTTAATGTTTATTTATTATTGAGACAGAAACAGATCAGGAGTGGGGGAGAGGCCGAGAGAGAGGGAAGCAGGCTCCAGGCTCTGAGCTTTCAGCATGGAGCCCAACACTGGGCCAGAACTCACATACTGTGAGATCATGACCTGAGCCAAAGTCGGACGCTCAGCTGACTGAGCCACCCAGGTGCCCTTGATGTGCAATTATTTCTAAAGAACTTTCTTTTTTGAAAATATCTGTATAACATTTATCTTAGAAGTCAGATGAATTAAAATTAATTGAGTTTTGGGAATTAGAGGATTTAAAGCATAGATTGAATGACTGAAGACATCTCTAGGTTGTAATTTCTGACTTGAATTATGTTTCTAAGGGTTGAAAAATGGAAGGTGATGTAAATTTAACATGTGAACAAAGGAGAAAGAAAGGGAATAACCAAATGTAAAATCAATTTCAGAAGTGAAAAAACATATTCATGGAAGAGGTTGACTAAACTTATTATAAATTGTAGAAATCCAAGAATCATAAATTAAGATAGTGTAAAATGTTCAAACATCTCTGACTGTAGCTTACACTGAAAATGCAATTCAACCATAGGACTGTTAGCTGCCAATTCAGAAAATACTCTTTCATTTGAGGATGGGGGTAACCAAAAAAAAATTTAAAAAGGCATCTCCTCCCTACAGGAGGATCTTTGTGTGTGTGGGGGCTGGAAGACTATAGCTGTGTAATGATGGGCCATCTTTCCATGAAGCAGACATGAAATTTTCCCTGATAAAAGGTCTATGATTTTTTAAAAATGAACATGACTGTTCTCCACTGTTGGAAATGGGCCCTTTTGCCCATTCAGCAAATCTCAGTGACCTCGATAAATATTCAGTTTCTGGAGTTTAAAAGAAGGTGGGAATTGGGGCACCTGGGTGGCTCAGCCTGTTAAGCTTCCAATTCTTGATTTCAGCTCACTTCATGATCTCATGGTTTTTATGCTGACAGTGCAGAGCCTGGTTGGCATTTTCTGTCTCCCTCTCTCTCTCTGCCCCTCCCTGCAATCTGTTCTCTCTCTCTCTCTCTCTCTCTCTCTCAAATAAATAAATAAAAGTTAAAAATAAACAAATAAAGGAAGTGTGAATGCATTTCTTATGTATTAGATGGTAGGCATCAAAAAAGGCAAATACAGCCTAATGTACAAAGATTTAATAGCAAGAATGCACAAAACGGTCTTATGACCTATTCAGTATTTCCCTCCCTTTGATATTTTCATTGGAGGTTTGTATAAAGAATCTTCATACTCATAGAATCTTCAGGACAAAACTGGCCAACCTTACAGTGAGGTCAAGAATACATTCATTCCCTGTGCATTTAGATGCAGGAATTTACCAGTTTGCAATTACTATAATAACAGTACACAATAGACACAAAATTTGAGTGGCATAAAAAACTAAAAAATATTTAGCTCAAATTTCTTCATATTGGCAAGGGGAAGTGAGGGGATTGGCTGAGTGGCTCTCCTTTAAGCTATGGCTGATCTTAGCTTTTTGCTAAAATATAATTTGGCTCAGGCCAAGAAATTAAGGAAACAGCTGCCTGGGGAAAGCTCATCATATGGGAATTGTAGAGGCAGAAGTGGGCAAGCCCAACTACACAAGTACTTTTTAAGCCTTTGGTTATGTGATTCACACTAATATTCTACTGGCTAAAGCAAGACATGGCCAAATCAGTAATGAAGGGGTGGAGAAAAATATTTCTCTTTAGAGAAATAGCAAAGTCAAATGGTAAAAGATGTGGGTATAAGGAAAGGTGAAAAATTGGGACCACTAAAACAATCTAGCCTAAGAATCAATAAGGTTATAGAACTCAAGAAACTACATGCCCTGCTTGCAAATTCTTAAACCTAATGTTAGAAAATGAGACCTTGGGGGAAAAAAAAAACTAATGAACAACAACAACAAAAGAAAATGAGACCTTGGGGCACCTAGGTGGCTCAGTTAGTTAAGTGTCCAACTTTGGCTTAGCTCATGATTTCAGGACTTTTGAGTTTCGAGCTCTGCATCAGGCTCTTTGCTAATAACACAGAGCCTGGAGCCTGTTTTGGATTCTGTGTCTCTGTCTCTCTCTGCCCCTCCCTTGCTCATGTTCTGTCTCTCTCTCTCAGAAATAAATAAACATTAAAAAATTAAAAAAAAAAAGAAAATGAGAACTTTACTGTCTTCCTAATCAGACACTTTTTTTGACCATCATTATTCACCAATAACAGTATTGCTTCTAACATCCTAATGAACAAACCCTCTGGTTGGACGTTTCCACAATGATGTCAGAAATGTTGAATAATACTATTTAGAGTGTTGATGCCAGCTTAAGGTACTTTGTGAGCTGTTGAAATAATCTCGGTGATGTTGACACACATATGTCACATCCTTTATGCTGGAATATGTTTTTTTTTACATTATTTATTTTTTGAGAAAGAGAGTGAGACAGAGCATGAGCGGGGAGGGTCAGAAAGAGAAGGAGACATATAATCTGACGCAGGCTTCAGGCTCTGAACAAGCATTCAGCACAGAGTCCAACGTGGGGCTCAAACCCACCAACGGTTGAGATCATGACATGAGCTGAAGTCGGACTGTCAACCCGTTGAGCCACTCAGGCATCCCTTTGCTGGAATATGTTTAATACAAGTTGACACACAGACAATACAAGAGCTATGAGACTTTAAATGAATTAATACCTCCTGGGGTTTGTAGGGCAGTCTCACGTAAGATCTAGGAAACTGATCTTCAATTTTAAATTGTAGGTGCTTGGTTGAAGAGAATTTGAGACTTTTCAATAACTTGTACTGAGCAGAATTTATAGTTCCCAGTTCACTATTTCCTGAAATTCCTCTCGATTTTTTTTTTTTTACCTCACTTGGCCTTGGACAGCTCGTGTTGGCCATTCCTGAAGTGTGACCACTCTGACATTATCAGTTGGTTAACAGGTAGCCTAGGAACAACTACAAAGTTTTAAAAATCATTGGTAATGTCAGAACTACATAAAATTTATGCTAATAAAAAGTTTACCCTGGAGGGAAACAGAATTTCTATCCCAGTTAGTTAGCTAGAAATTGAAAAGGTGAGGAGATCAATCTCTCAGAAATGAGTGGCAATTCTTGACTGCAATGATTGGGAAGGAGAAATTTGAGTAAGTTGAAAAAATATTCACATGAAAATTGCTCTCCTGGTGCGTCCCAATGCTGGTCGGGGAGGCCAAGCAGGCAATCATGCAAGGAAAGTTAATTGCCTATGAGGCCTGCAGAAGAAGAATAAGCCAGAGGGAAATCATTGGATTGGAATCCAAATATAAGTTTTCAGAAAGGAAATTAGTGGGTGATAAAGTCAAACACAGGGAAAGAAAGCCTGTAAAATGCTACTAAAATGGTAACAGACAACTTGGAATGTTTCTAAATATAAGAAAACTATGCCCTTAAATTATAATACTATTTGTATACTATTACATCTTTGGATGGGCAAAATGAGGCTACTGATAATTTGAGCAATAAAGACAAGAAGCAAAGCATCTATTAGAATCCATGGAGTGAAGGTATGAATCATAAAACATCAGAATTTCTTTGAAGAGAAGAGTATGGCAATTATTATTTGATCCATTAAAGAACATAAAACTACGTCCTGCACAAGCAGGGGAGGGTCAGAGAGAGAGAGACATACACAGAATCTGAAGCAGGCTCCAGGCTCTGAGCTAGCGGTCAGCATAGAGCCTGATGCGGCACTTGAACCCATGAACCGTGAGATCATGACCTGAGCCAAAAGTCAGACGCTCAAACGACTGAGCCACCCAGGTGCCCTGAAAAGAAATTAGTATAAAGTAAAATGTCAAATTTGGCCCAAGAAGAAGTTGAGATTTGAACACCTCTCTTATCGATGAAGACATAAAAATGAGGGTTAAAAAGTTAATGTTTTATACCTGAGTACTAAATAACTTTTAAAGAACAGGAAATTTCAATGCTCTTGAAAATGTTCCAGAAGTATAAAAAGATGAAAAATTTCAGTTTCTATTTATGAAACTAGGGTAACCTTAATACAGATTTTTTTAAGATAACTAAAATATATAGACCAAATTTCATATGCAAATAGATGCAAATATTCTAATATGTTAACCAATATAGCTAGGGATGTAATGCAGTTTGATGGTATCAATACTGAATCATTTTTATTGCAGGAGAGCAAGGGCAATTCACTATGAGAAAATTCATTCATTCGTGCCAATTTATTGAGTGTTTTTTTTTACACCAGGAACTTCATGGTTTTGTTGTGAATATTACTGCAGATTGACACATTCCTATCCCTCTTGCTTCCTTTCTAATGAATGATACCAGACAATATAAAGGAAACAACGACTAAGTAATGTAATTTCAGGTAGTGAATAAAGCTATGAAGGAAATAAAAGCTAAGTAAGGAACTGAAGTGGACATATACTGAGGTTCTTGTAGAAGCAGTTTTGATTGAACTTCTCCAAAAAGAAAATGAGACTCAGGCAAAGATTTGAATGATGTGAGATGCATCCTATGCAAAGATCTGGAGAAAAGTGCTTTCTGAGGAAGAATATCCAGAACTTACATGTAGATGAAACATGATAGGAAGAATGTCAGGCAATGAGACAGAAGGGCATCAGCGGCCAGGCCAAAGCCAGGCCTTTAAGTCACAGTGGATTTTATTTTAAGTGTTACGGAAAACCATTTTCATGTTTTAAGGACAATGGTGATGTAATCTAATTTACACTTTCAAAAATGTAACGAGCTCTTGGGCGACTTAGTCGGTTAAGTGACCGACTTCAGCTCAGGTCATGAGCTCGCCTGTTCGTGAGTTCTAGCCCTGAGCTGTGCATCAGGCTCTCTGCTCTCAATGCAGAGCCTACTTGGGATCTTCTGTTCCCTTCTTTCTCTGCCCCGCCCCTGCTCATGGGTGCACTCTCTCTCTCTGTTAAAAAAAGAAAAAGATATTATTCCAGGTGTTTGAAAAAGAAATGAATGAAGGATGACATAGTGGCACAATTAAGAGGCTCTTTTTAGTTATAAGTAAAAAATGAAGGTGACTGGGACTAACAAGAGGTATCGGCATTGGGAAGTAGCTGGATTTGACATCTATTTTGGAGAAATTGCAGCAAAATGTGAATAGTAGATTGATTTGGGGGATGACAGAAAAAAGAATCAAGGATGATTTGTTGAGTATGTATATACATATGTATATGTACATGTATTTGTTGTTGTTTATGTATGTGTACGTGTGGGGAGATGGCATGTGCTTCTGACTTGTAATTTATTGAGATGTGAAGAGTACGGTATGGGAGAGAGTAACATTCATTTTAAAATACGGAGTTTCAGTTTCCAAACTGATTTGCCTACTATAGGTATTATAAATTTCCATATATACTTCAGAAGCAATTTTTAATTTCTACAAAAATTATTTCTAAAACAAGTTCTAACAAGAGCCTGCTGAGATTTTGACAGTGATTGAATTGAGCCTATAGATCAATTTGGAAGAATTTCCAATTTAATAACATTGTTTCCAAATCCAAAGACGGTGAAAGTCTCTCTATTTAATTAGATATTCTTTTTTTTATTTCAACAATGTTTTGAGTGTATAAGTCTTGTACTTCTTTTGTTACATTTATTCATGACCTTATTGTTTTTTAAATGTTATTTTGAAGAAAATTACTTTCTTAATTTCATGTTCTGAATGTTTCTTTCTGGCACATAGAAATACAGCTGATTTTCTTATATTTACCCTGTTTTCTGAAACATCCATAAATTTTTTTATTAGTCCTGGTGGTTTTACTGTGAAATTTTTAGGATATTTATGTATGGGATCATTTAATCTGCAAATGTGTAATTTCACTTCTCTCTCTTCAATCTGTATGTCTTCAGATTTTCTTGTTGTATCTCCCTGAACCAACCTTATTAAAATCTTGAGTACAAGTGGTGAGAACACACATGCTTGACGAGTTTCTGACCTTGGGAGGAAATCGTTCAGTCTTTCTCCATTAGGTGTGATGTCAGGTATACATTTTCCTTGGATGCCATTTAACAAATTGAAAAATTTTATTCTATTACTAGTTTGTTAAGAATGAAAAAATGCTGGATTTTTTCAGCTGCTTTTTCTGTTTCTTGAGGTGATAATGTGATTTTTAATTCTTCATTATATTAATATGGAATATTACATTGAGTTTCAGATGGTAACTCAAACCTGTATTCCTGAGATAAATACCATTAGATCATGATATATATTCTTTTATAGCTAATATTTTGTTAAAGACTTTGGCATAGCATCTGATATTGACTGCTGGCCCTTGGCCTTTCTTATGATGTCTTTTGATTTGGCACCAGGGTAATATAGTGTCAGAGAAGAAGTTGGGAAGGATTCTTTCTTCATCCATTTATCTGAGAGCATTTTTGTGGTACTGGTATTACTTTTTATTGAAATATTTGATAAATTTACCAATAAGGCCATCTGGGCTTTTTTTTTCTTTTATGGAAAAATTTTCAATTATAACAATATATTTACTATTTATCCTTGAGCTAGTCCTGGTAATTTTTTTATGTTAGAAAAATATTCATGTCATCTAACTTTTCTGAATTGGCTAGCATGTTTGTTTTAAAAAAAATCCTTTATAAGATCACCTCAAATGGAGAAATAGCTCTTGGCATTATTTTCATGTTTCCTTTGACAGCCCCTCCCCCCACCTCCATCCCCTGAATGTCTCTCCACAGCACTGTAATCATCTATCCTCCACAAGACAGTGTGGTTCTTGATAGCTCAGACTGTGAATTAATCATTTGTAAAATTGCTAGTTTCCTTCAAAGGGGCTAGGTTCCCTAGAATCAGACTCTGAGATAGGAATTTGATTGCAAGTGATGTATTATGAAGCTGGTCCCAGGAGAAACAGGTAAGAGAAAAGAAAGCCTAGGAAAAAGAGGAGGCCAAGCAAAACCATGATTTCAAGCAAAAGTCCCATGGAAGAAAATTTCAGCTTGATCCCAATGGAACTCTGGAATTTAAGTTTATGTCTCAGCAGTTTAAACTGAGATGGAAAGAAGGAAAGAAAGAAAGAGAGAGAGAAGGTAAAGAAAGAAAGCAAGGAAGGAAGGAAGGAAGGAAGGAAGGAAGGAAGGAAGAAAGAAAGAAAGAAAGAGAAAAAAGGAAGGAAAGAAGAAAGCACTATATATACATATATATTCCTTTTAGTATATGTGGTTCAATATTGAGGTTTCATCTATTATTACTGACTTTGGTAATTTGTATCTTTTCTTTTCTTGGATAGTCTAAGCAAGGGTTTGTCAATTTTTTTTTCAGTAAAACAACTTTTATTTTATAGATCTTTTTCCTTTGTTTTCTGTTTTCTAGTTCATTCAACTCCCCTGTAGACTTTCTTATTTCCTTCTTTTTATGCTTTAGGTTTAGTTGGATTTTTTGAGAGAGCGTTTGTTGACCTCACTCCATTATGCCAGAAATGAATCTCTAGTGAAAGCAGAGATACATGATTTCAGATCTCATTAATCAGAATCTCTGAAGGTGCTTCTACTGAGCATTTACTTCATAAAATTCCCATGATGAATCTTATCCTCACCAAGATTGAGATACAATTATATTTGGCAGGTTTATGAATTTGGTTAAGTCACTATTCAGAAGCAATTATGTTCATATTCTTGACATACGATAATCAAGCTTAAATGATAACCCAGGTATAAAATCAACAAAAGTTGTACATATTTCATATATATGTGAAACATTCAAAATGACAAATACTATATTATTATCATATCAGTTGTTTGGAAGACTCTTTTCTTCTGAAAACCAATTCACATGTGAAGTTAAAATGTAATAAAAAGCTTGTTTGTCATGAGTGGGTAATTAGAACAGAGAAAGCTAAGTAATTGATTGATGGTTAATTTGATTAGGTTTTGAGAGCTTGGTATCTCCTTTCCCCCTTGATGATTACACCTGGCATAGTAAATTCAAATATCCAAAGCAATCAGGGACTCTTTAATGGGCAGTATTAGAAACATACTGACAGCTCTTTCTCTTTGGTTGCACCTATTCTAGATTTCCTTCAGATCTTTAATTAACAAGGTTGATTTAAATGCAGGATTAGTTTTAGTTACATGACTGCACATGTTACATGATTTGCACATATACAAAGTTTTTACAGCCACATTTAAAAAATTCTATTATAGGCTATGTCTGTACGGAGCTTCATTTTTAAGAGGGTGATGTACTATCAAATGATATCAAGACTAGAATAAAGAATATCTTCATTACTGATGTTTCCACAGTACTGAAGATAAATGTTCAAAGATAGATATAACATTAATTTTTCAACATTGGATAAGGACCAAAATAATCTCGATGTTACAGTTTTACATCTGACAGAACACTAGTATAAATTGATAAATTCTACTAAGTGACTATAAAAGAGAGAGAAAGGAACATGTGTAACCTTATTGGCATTTGACTTTAGTCTCCACTAAAATTCAAGTGTTCTACCTGGCCTTTAGATTGCCAAAGGTAGCATTGGAGTTGACAAAATCTCAAATAGTCATGAAAGTACTATACACATTCCACATGATTATTTGGACAATTTAAGCACAGTAAAAATCTGTACCTTTGCCTTTGTTTTCTTTTTTCAAAATTTTTAATTATACTTTTTAAAATGTTTATTTATTTTTGAGAGAGACAGAAGGTGAGCAAAGGAGGGGCAGAGAGAGAGGGAGATTCAGAATCTGAGCTCTCAGCCCAGAGCCCAACACAAGGCTCAAACTCATGAACCATGAGACCATGACCTGAGCTGAAGTTGGACACTTAATCAACTGAGTCACCCAGGCGCCCCTGCCTTGTTTTTTTGGTGTTTTATTGCAAGAGATCTGGGCCTGAACTTTTTGGATAGCTGTCTTCATCCCTGTCTTAGTCTCTTTGGGCTGCTGGAACAAAGCACTGAAGACTGAGTGGCTGATAAACAAGAGAAATTCATTTCCCATAATTCTGGAAGCTGAAAGGTTCTGACACATTTAGTGTCTAGTCGAAGCCCAGTTTCTGGTTCATAGAGTGTGATCTTTTCACTGTGTCTCACATGGCAGAAGGGACAATAAGGGAGCACTCTGAGGGTCTCTTTTATAAAAACACTAATCCCTTTCATGAGGTCTATACCCTAGTGACTAGTCACCTCCCAAAGGCCTCATCTGCAAATATCATCAAACTGGAGATTAGATTTCAACACATGAAAGTTAGAAGACACAAACATCTAGTTTATATCAATTTCTGACTTCACTTTGCATATGTAGATACAGGAATGTTCTTGTAATCATATATATATATATATGTATATATATATACACCTGCTGATTCTGCTGAGACCCAAGGAAAGAACAAAACAATTACATTTGCACTGGAAAGAACAATTAACACTAATTTTTATTTTTAAGCAAGAAATCCTTAGGAGCAGTGGGATTCAGTGTGTTCTTGAAAAATAATTCTCATGTTTATTGTAGTAAAAAAAAAAAAACCTACAACAGAGCTGTTTTCACATGGGTGCAGATTTATTTATACAGAATTTCCCATTAGCAAAGCACGTTTGCTTCAACAAAATTACAGAGACAACGCTTCAGAGACTCTAGAGAGAGCAATCCCCACTCAGTAGTTCCCAAACAGCTTTCCCAGTGGTGATTCGTAGGCTATCCCCTGCCAGTGCTTCACTCAGCTTGATTGTTGCTAAGCAACCAATAAAGTATAGGGGTTAAGCTTCTAGAATCACTTACACATTAATTATAAATGAGTAACATTAGAATAATGCAAGTTTTAATAATGAAGGGTATTACATACGTTGTAACACTATGCCTTTTCTTCCCTACCCAAGAAGAGAAAGATCTGTGTGCTACTTGTCATGGTGAAATGACATTTCATTAGCATTTGGAGGTACCAAGGGAGTAGGTTTTCAGAGAAACAATTAGGTGTTTTATAGCTATCTTTTCCTTTCTCAAAGGTTTTCTTTCTTAATTGCTATTGACTTTGCATTCTTTGAACTACTGAAGCTAACAATAGCATAAGTAGGTGTTAAGTTTCCTAGTTAAGAAGTTGCTGAAGTGTTTTGATGATTGCATGATTGCCAAAGACTTTTAAATGCAAGAGAATTAAAGACCATTAAATGCAGAGATATTAAGACCAATTTTCGTTCTCCACATTTAGACATCTTGATCAGAATTTAATTTTCCCACCAGGAAAAAGCAATATTCTAAAATCATAGTGTATCTCCATGCACATTTCTCAGAGTACTTGCACTGCTATCTACAGTCACTCTCTTGTGAAGTTGTATTTTTATATGATTTTCCTTTCTTTCTAAATAATAAACTCTGAGACACGTGTCAGCTTAAGCAAATACCTTTTTGTCCTCTGGTAGTGTGCCAACATTTGGCCATTAAAATAGACTATGGGAGCACCTGAGTGGCTCAGTCTGTTAAGCGTCCAATTCTTGATTTTGACTCAGGTCATGATCTCATGGTTCGTGGGTTTGAACCCCACCTCAGGCTCCATGCTGACAGCACATGGCCTGCTTGGGATTCTCTCTCACCCTTTCTTTCTGCCCCTCCCCTGCTTGTGCTCGCTTTCTCTCTCACTGTCTCTCGAAATAAATAAATAAACTTTTAAAAAAGAATTAAAAAAAAAGAGTATGGAAAACCTGAAATCATGTCAGCAGCAGTGAGCTGCCAATAGGCTTATTTATTCAGACTATAAAGGCCATTTTGGTTGTCTCTCGATCAGCAAAACTTGGATATGAATGATATGAAACTAAAGCCATTTAAGAGAACTGACATATTAAAAATGTATTCAACCTTCACATCTATAAACATTCCTTGAGAAAAGTGCACACTGTAGGGAAAAATGAAATCCAGATAAATATGAGTCTGATTTCAAACTCAGGCACTCAGTATCTGCATGACCATGGCTCAGTACTTCACTGTTTCCTAGTCTCAGCGTACTCACAGATAAGTGGGGAAGGAGATGTTAGCCTAACTCAGGGGATAGTTGTCGGGCTCCAGTAGGGACTAGTCTTCCTCTCAGCCACATCCACTTTCATTTCTTTGCTACACTTTCATCTTTGTTGGTCAATGAGTTCTTGTGATTTTCCACTGTTGGACACTGGCACATGGATTTATCATTGGTATGTAGGAGGGGCAACACCTTTCCTATCAGATACTCTCAGATAACAACAGTTTGCTCTTAGTGTATGGAATTAATATATAATGTGCATTGATCAATCACTGGCAAACCCTGAAAGAAGTAATGTGGTTGGACCCACATCAGTGCATCTATTATTTCTGTAGTCATTTGTGGACTGAAGAAGCAGCAGTGGGGGTGCCTAGGTGGCTCAATCGGTTAATCATGATCTCACGGTTTGTGAGTTCAAGCCCTGCATTGGACTCTTCACTCTCAGTGAGGAACCTGCTTCAGATCCTGTCACCCTCTTTCTCTGCCCCCTCCTGCACTTACCCTTTGTCTCTCAAAAATAAATAAACATAAAAGAAATTTTAAAAAAGAAGCAGCAGTGAAGTTTGTATTTTATGAGTTTATTCACTGTAATTCCAGCCCTAACTCTAACTGTAACTGAAATTTTGCTGTGAGACTGGTATCTGGAAGTTACGTGTATTACAGCAGTGGAAAGCTAGGGTGCTTGTGTATGTGTGTGTCTCTAACTCCCTGAGTCATGAGAGAGCATGGACTTTGTCTACTTTCTTTTCTGCTGCCTCCTTAGCAGTAGAACAATGCTGAATACTTAGTGATATCTGAAAACGATAATGAGTGAATGTTATCACATGTGTAGAGTCTTATCAGAGAGCCAGGAATAGATAACAATGACTCACTAAAGGCTGGGTTTCTTAGTGTTTACTTAATGCCTCCAGTTTCAAGAAGAGGTAGATTTGTGAAAATGAATTAAGCACTTGGTGTGCTTTACGTGTATATTTGGCACAGTATAATTTTGTGAAGGAAGATAGAATTTATTTCCCTGAAGCTGTCTGATGGTACAGCTTAAGGCTTTGTGCTTTATAGTCATAAAGATCTAAATTTCACTCTTGGCTTTGCTACTTCACCCTAGGTAAGTTAAAAACTCTAGGTGTCAGTTTCTTTATCTACATAAGGATAGCTACTATGTCTACTCGTCTAAGTAAAGTATGTAGGGCTTACGAGAGAGATTATAAATGCAAAGTGTTTAGCTCAGTGCCTGGCATTTAGTAAGCACATAAAATATTTTAGCTTTAGTTTATGGGTTCCTGGCCTAATAAGGAAGAACAGAGTTTAAAAACAAAGATACAATGGATTTAAAAATGTAGATGAGTATTACATGGCATTGAGAAAGAATGACGTGTGGCCATTTGTAGGAAAGTGGATGAACCTCGAGGGTGTCATGCTAAGCGAAATAAGTCAGGCAGAGAAGGATAGATACCATATGCTTGCACTCATAGGTCTAACAGGAGAACAGGAGAAACCTAATGGAGGACCAGGGGGATTGGAAGAGGGAAAGAGAGTTGGGGAGAGAGAGGGATGCAAAACTTGAGAGACTATTGAATGCTGAAAACAAACTGAGAGTTGAAGGGAAGGGGGGAAAAGAGGTGGTGGTGATGGAGGAAAGCACTTGTGGGGAAGAGCACTGGGTGTTGTATGGAAACCAATTTGACAATAGACTATTTTTAAAAAATGTAGATGATAAGAATATACTCCAAATATATCCAATGGTGACCACGTGCTGTATTTTTTAATTCAAATGTAATTTCCCCCACATATAATTGACTTTTTTTGAGAATAGAATCTGAAATTAAGCAAATTTTATGTCATTCTCTTAGAGGAACCACTGTAGACATTCACAAAGCAGGAGTCTATAAAGAGCTGTGGAAAATTATGTTGAGGATTAAAGGCAAATTCAAGATTACTCTAAAATCAAAACCAGTTAAAATGACTCAGTGTTTTATTTAGTGATCAAAACATGGCAACTTTCTTAGTGTCTATGTGCCTCAGTTTCTTCGTTTATAAAATGGAGAAGAAAACATTTTTTATCTAATTGAGTGGCATGAGGGTCAAATGGCAAAATGCATTTTAATCATTTATTCTAAATTTGGACATAGCAAGAAATTTAATGATCTTCCTATTTATTCCTTTGTCCATCTTAATCTCTGACAATTTTTTCTTTATTATGTATTTTACTTCTGTATTTTCTTTCTCCTTACTGCTCTTTCCCTTCTAGTCACACGGTCATTATAAGATTAATATAACAATTCTCCTCTGGTTTCCATGTCCTCAATTGCTCCTTTATTTACCCCTTTCCTGAAAGCTTTAATCATTCTCCATTGTACACAAGAAAAATCCAAACTCTGGTCACCAATTATAGTTCTTACAAACATTCCAATTAATTTTTCCTATATTCTTCCTGTTTCAGTCAAATAAGTTTACTTATTGTTTCTCCGTTGTACTCCACACTAATTTGTTTGGCCACCATGGATGAACAGAAGAGTTATCTGTGTGCCTTCTCTGACTGGCAGCTACCTCCTGATGGGCATTCTGAGGCTGCCCCTAAATGCAGAAAGAGGAGAAAGCCACAGTTCATTAGTGTTGTGTGTCATGAGCTCAAGGCTGGAGACAGGATAAGCATCAGAGATATTTGTCATTTCTGACTTATGTCATTTCCCTGACAAGACATCCTTACATGCCTTTTCTCTGCTTCTCTAAGTTGTAACTTTTTTAGAGATTCAGCTCAAATGCCACCTTTTCTCTATTCATCTCATCTATCCTACTCCACAAAAATCACTGCTTTCTCACATAGGACCTACAACCTGAGTCTCTTCTTTGGCACTAACATATGCTACTTTTATGTTTACAACCTATACATTCTGTGATGTCAACTACATTGTGCTTCCTTTAAGAACAGAGAATTCTGTATGCATTCATTACCCATGGTTTCTAATGATCAGTAACAGCAATATCTTATATTTTTATTATTTTATTTTATCTTTATACATACAAAACCTATTAATATTTAATTCTTCATGCCATTATTATAATAATGTATTAATAAATTGAATATTTATTGGCTTTAGTAGAAAGTTTATACTTTATTTTCATGTTAGCTGCTATCCAATTCATAGATTATAGACTTGGAAAAATCTAGGTGGTGTTTCTTACAAATTCAGCACATTTTTGTGAGTCCACACAAACAATGACAATTCAGTTAAATTAAGTATTAGAATGATTATTATTAAGCATATTTATACAAAGTAACTATGGATCCCAAATTAGAGAAAAGGGTTGTAGTATTACCCCTTGAGTATTGACAATATAGGGGAAGGGTTTTGCTTTTCAGGATAAATTATAACATTAACTTAGAGCGATCATACTTCACCTTCTCAGTCGTCTAGAGATTAAGTTCTGGAATTGTTCAGACAAAAGTTTAAATCTAATTGCAACACTTACTAATAGCTTGATCTTGGACAAGCTACTTAATTTATTTGAACTTCACTTTCTTTGCAGTAACTTAAAATTAATAATCTTATAGATTATTGAGTAAAGAAATGAGATAAAGTCCTTGACTATAATAAGGATTTAGCAAATGGTATAGAATATGCTGGGTTTGGTGGTTGTACCAATATCTTTTATTGACTTATAAAGGATGTATTTATAATTTTCATTATTATTTGAATGCTAATATCATAATAACATATTTCAATGACTGGGAACACAAGCTCTTTTATCTTGGAACATAGATCAAAATTCTAAATAAAACACTAGTAATAGAATTGAGAAGTGTTTTATAATAATTCCATAGTATGACCATTTCTTTAAAAAAAATTTTTAAATGTTTATTTATTTTTGAGAGAAAGAGGGAGAGCACGAGTGGGAAGGGGCAGAGAGAGAGGCAGACACAGAGTTAAAGTAGGCTCCAGGCTCTGAGCTGTCAGCACGGAGCCCAACACCATGCCTGAACTCACAAACTACGAGATCATGACCTGAGCTGAAGTCGGATGCCTAACTAACTGAGCCATCCAGGTGCCCCAGTATGTGACCATTTCTTTATGAAGGTAATAAGGATGCTTAATTTTATAAAGTCTATTGATAAAATATTTACATCAGTTTATTTTCATATTGTTTGTGGTTTATACATACATACATTTTTGTAGTCATTTATATTTATTGTATGTATTTATATTTATATTATTACTGCATAACAAATCACACCAAATCTTAGTGGTAAAACAACAGCCATTAATTATTTCCCTTGAGTCTCTGAGTCAGCTGGACAGTGCTCCTATTCTGGGCCAGGTTTGGCTAACTTTGGACTCATTCATGCCTCTGTGGTTAGCTAACAGTTGGTAACCGTTTTACTCACTAGGTAGTTGGCTGGCTTGGGGTTCAGGCAAAATCCATCATTCATCTATTCAACCTAGACTTGTTCACATTACAGTGGTCAGATTTCAAGAGGAAACGTGGAGATATGCAAGTTCTTTTTGAACCTAAGCTCAGAATTGAAAAATAATGTTTTTGCTACAGTCTACTGGATGCAATAAGGCATATGGACATTAGAAATTCAAAAGATAAAGAACCTGACTTCTTTTGCTGGCAGGAACGACAGAAGCATGTTTTAAAGAAGTGTACACACAGGGAGGGGTGGAGAATTGCTGAGGTTTTTGTAATCTGTCACAATATTAGTACAATAAAGGAGAAAATAACAATAGAATCATGTCATTTATACCTACTGAGAGGTTATTATATTCAACAAATGTGATACAAACTTTATGTAAAAGAGAAATAGAAGAACATTCCTTAACTTGATAAAAAATATCTTAAGAAACCTAACAATGTCGTTTCTGTTAGTAAAAGCTCTAGTCAATACTCTTATTAGTTTCCTAGGGTTAACCCCCAGAAAGCGACACAAATTAGGTTGCTTAAAATAGTAGACATTTACTGTCACACCTCTGGAGGTTAGTCTGAATTCAAGCTGTCAGCAGGATTGGATTCTACTGGAGGCTCTGAGCAAAATGGTTCCATGATTTTCTTCTAGCTTTTGGTGGTTGCTCACTTTCTTTGCCATCCCTTGGCTGTTTCACACCAATCTCTACCTCCATCTTAACATGGTGTTTTCCCTCAAGTCTCTATCATTGTGTCTTCTCCTCTTAAACAGTGGATTCATAGTAAATGAAGGGCCCACTCTCTTCCCGTATGACTTCACCCTAACTAATTACATTTGCAGCCATCCTATTTCCACATCTTGAGGTTCTAGGAAGAACATGAATTTATGTGGACCCCATCCAACCCAGTATGATATTACTGTGGTGGGATATAGATATATATCATTCAATTACTTTTATGAATATTTATGTCAATAATTTTTGATGAAATAAAGACATATGATAAAGAAACACAGACTTGGATAGGAAATCATTTATCCTTACTAATAGCTAATAGGGTTGTTTATCAGGAAAAATCAATAGATTCAGTTACAAATCATTATACTTAAGATGATAGTTTCGTAGAATGGCTAATTCTAGGCAAAATGGTGATACAAAACTGATAAGAAAATATAGCGAGGGAAAAGACACCACTCATATAGACATCAGAACATAAAGAAAGTCAATGCACAGGTCATCTATGAAGAAACATCTAAAACATCTCTCAAAGATAAAAGCCTTGTATAGATATTGTGAAAGAACATGTTTTTAGGTGAAAAGTTTTCATGTTATCAGGATGTTAACTATACTCATGTTAATATATAATTCTAACTGTAATGCCCATATGAATAATTATAAATCTAGCCTCCCCCAAAATAAAACAAAGAATAATTGAGTGGGACCTGTTTTAACTGGTGTCCAATATTATTGTAAATGTCTAGAGATAGAAATAAACAGGGTGAGGTTTCAGGAAAAGGCATATAGCTCAACAGAAATAACAAATTCAGAAAGAGGACAAAGGACTCTTGGAAACTTTGGAATGAAATTTATGGCATTTAAAATTAGCGGAAAATATTTGCTTTTCAATGGATGGGATAATTGATTATTAATTTTGGTGAACACAAATTAAGCCCTTTAGATCATGATGGTGAAGATTTTAACACTGTGATAACAAAAACACTAGAATAAAAACTATTTGTATTCTCTTCATGTAGGTCATCTTCAGTCAGTCCCAAAACCTAGAAATCATAAACGATTGTCAGATTTGAGCATATAAGACATTTGAAAGGTCCTTACAGAGAAAAAGCATCATAAATAAATGTAAGAGACAAACATGATAGTATAAAGGAAAATCTTAGCAAAACATACAGCAGACTGCCTTTCTTTAAATCAATAAGTAAAAGACATATAGCCTAATAGAAAAATAGGAAAGATGTATGGATGGGTAATTCATAGAGAAAGAAAAGCAAACAGCCAGTAATTTGCCATAGAAAAGCTCAAAAATGGCTGTTCATTGAAGAGATATAATTTATGAGATGTTTTAAATCATTAGTTTGATAAAATTTGAAAGACTGATTGATACTATTTCTATTAATAAGGGCATAGGAAACAGATATTTTCAGGTACATAGAAGTCCAACCACATAGTTGTCAAAAGCTGGATTGCCTGTGTTCAAATCTTAGCTATGCCTCCTACTATGTAGTCATGGACGAGTTATGGAACCTCGCTCAGAATCAGTTCTCTCATCTGAAAAAAAAAATAACTAGCTGATAGGGAAGGGGAATGGTAAACAGGTTGAAATATGCAGATTTGCCTGGTACACAACAAATATTGAATGTTGTACAGGTCATTGCATATTTGAGACTGTATGTGCTATACTATTTTGGAGGGGCAGTTTATGTGTTTGTGTGTGTGTGTGTGTGTGTGTGTGTGTTTGTATATGTGTGTGTGTGATTGTACAAAGTACAACATTCATAAAAATAAATTAGGTAACTCCTTAAATACTAGTATGAGTACGTAACAATGTAATTATACATAAAAAGTATACATTTGGATATTAAAATTGAATAACTCCAAGTATATCATGATCTCACTTTAGTAAAAAGAAAAAGGAAAAAAAGCTTTTTCTATATGCATATAGCAATATGTAGAATCAGAGTGGATTTCCACAGGAATGTAGCATAATGCTGGCAGGATACATTGGCCTCCAATCATAAAATTCCATGGGAAATTGTGGAGCAGCCTTATCAAGTCCCCCAACTCTCAGCTAGGCACTAACCATGACTGGAAGGAGTAAGTGTTCTTATTGGCTCACTGTGGGCCAAGTATTCAGGCCTGTGGCTAGAAAATGGGAGATCTTCATGGCTACAGTGGGAAAGAATAATTCCTCCAAATTGGGGGAATCATTACCGTAAAAAAATAGTGAAATGGTTTTGGGAAGTTAAAAAACAGATGACTACCACATTCCAACTATTTTATGCATTTATATGCATATGTGTATTTCCTCCCTCATACGCACTGCACGCACGCTCTCACACACACATGCACACACAGCGTTACCACCACGTCTTTTTCTTTTCAATGAACAACAAATGACCGGCCTTATCTATCTAATTGTAAGAGTAATCTGTACTCATTAAAGCCTAATTCCTGTAAGTTTTTCGTGGCTTGTTGGTAAATTATGAAGTTGATCTGCAACCATCTCCTATTTGAATTAAAGAGTTTGAGTTTCTGACATAACTGAAATAGCCTTTTTCTTTTTTCTGGTGAGAGAGACAGGGAGATATAAGTAGAAAACGGGGTGATTTTTATGGATATAATTTCATTGTTCAGTCATCAAAATGAGGCTTAAAAAATGACTTTTGGGACATTTCTACCTCTATGGAATAATTTAAAATGATATTTTATCATAATGAGGAGATATTTCTTATAATCCTTCTACCTTTTTTTTTTTTTTTTTTTTTTTTTTTGCTAAAAAAGCTAACAAAAGCTAGACATAAGGCAGGAAAAATGGACTTATATCCAGTTAGCTTTGTTAATGATTTTTCTGCCTTACACCAAGAGTCTATAAACTATTGCCTTGGGCCAAATTTAGCCACAGTTTGTACTGTAGGAAGTTTCATTGGCTTACAGTCCCCCTTATTCATGTATGTACTAACTGTGGTTGTTCTTGTGTGTGCTGGCAGAGGAGAGTATTGTGACAGGGACCTTCGGGTTCTCGGAAGCTAAAATAATTACTATCTGGCACTTTAAAGAAAAGTTTGCCAACCTATTCCTTACACGCTCACCACAAAATAGCCAGTAATTCAAACAGCTTCCATGCCTTCTGCTGAGACTGTCAGTGTATATTCTGGTAATTACACTACTCCTTTTGAAATGGGCACTTTTCAATTAATGTGTTTAAAACTATACTTTATTTCCCTTACATGGGATTTCAATTTCTTTTAATGTTTATTTATTTTTGAGGGAAAGAGAGAGACAGAGAGAAGTGGGGGAGAGGCAGACAAAGGGGTAAACACAGAATCCAAAGCAGGCTCCAGGCTCTGAGCTGTCTGCACAGAACCTGATGTGGGGCTCAAACCCATGGGCCTTGAGATCATGACCTGAGCCAAAGTTGGAAGCTTAACTGACTGAGCCACTCAGGTGGCCCTCTCCTACATGACATTTTAAGAGTGCCTCTTAACAGGGGTGACTGGGTGGCTCAGACACTAAGTGAAGCATAGACTTCAGCTCAGGACCCTTGTAGTTCATGAGTTCGAGCCCCACATCAGGCTTTATGCTGACAGCTTGGAGCTTGGAGCCTACTTTGGATTCTGTGTCTCCCTCTCTCTCTGTTCCTTCCTTGCTCACACTCTGCCTCTCTCTCTCAAAAATAAATAAGGATTAAAAAAATTTTTTTAATGCCTCAACAATTTCTCACTTCTAATTTAGCCTTTCCTCTGTGTTTTTAGAAAATTTAATGAGAAAAGTGACCTCCCTTGCACTAAATGGTATATATTGGTTTTGAATTTATTATTTGTAAAACTCCAAGCAGCACTGAAACCAAGAGTAAATTAATGGCACTGTGAGAGCAGGGAGGTATTGGTACAAAATAGCACACACTACTTATTTTCTTGTTATAAAACTTTCTATAAGCCTTGTATGAATAGTGTTTCAGTGTTGGCACAGAATTCTCAGATATTTTATTATGTTTAATTCCCACAAGAGTTTGAGATAGATAGATAATATTATTGCCATTTCATAGATAATGGAATAGCTTAGAGAAAACAGTTGCATAGCCGAAAGTCACATAACTAAAGAGAAAAGGAATTAATCTCTTACCTTTTGATTGCTTTCCACTTCCATTGTATATGTGCTTTGCCACCATTTTAGTTTATCACCTCTTCTGTCTGTATTTAAAGCAGACAGACTTAAGTGCAGAGATTGTGTTTTATTTATGTCTCATGGATTCCACTGGATAGCTCAGAGCACTACTTTGAATATAGCAAATCACTGCTTTGAACTCAGTAAAATCTTTGAATATCATGTTATTCTAATACTTGGTAAGAAGCTAAGTTTAATTGTAAGATTGGATGGAAATTGTAATTATGAATCTATTGCTTTGTCTCACTAAGTTACAAACTTCTTAAGCTCCCTGTTTCGATGATGCTGCTTGCTTTTTATCGTCCAAGCATCTTCACCTTTCTTACTGTAATCTTTCCTTTTGTTAAGAAAACACCCTACTCTTTATTGCAGAAAATTTCAATGGAGTTGAGTCTAGCTGCATAGTTCAGTTTGTTACCTGGGGTTAACCAATCAGAGTAGAGATCTTTACTATCAATGGTGTGGATTACTTGGAGCCATTTGAAAGCTGGGGTGGCTTGCTTGAAGTAATTGTTATATTAACAAAAAAGTGGCAGAGTTATCTTTGGATTGTCTTAGTGTAATAGAAGCTTTCTTGAGCTGAGAATTTTTATATGAAAAAATGGCCTTTCTAAACAACTCTCTGCCAAGCTTCCATCTTCCTCATGCTCTAGTCTCTCTCCATTTGGCAACTTCTCCCACCACACTGTAAGCTTCAGCAAGGGAGGGACCATGTCTAGCTTTTTTCCCCCATTACTATGCTCTATACAGCTGACTCAGAGCTCGGTATACTGTTAAGGATGCATAAGGACTGGAAGAGAGGAATGAGAGGGAGTGTAAACCTAGGAGAGAACAGCATATATGGAGGCCGAGGATAATAAAAGAACACCCTGCAATTATGTCACTGAAAGAAGCTTTATAGAGTAAAGACAACTTGGAGGAGAATGGGGAGGGGTGAGAAAGGAGATCATGAAGATCCTGACAGAGCTAAGGAAACAAAAAGCTACTTTACCGTGGAGGCTTTAGTGGAATATTGAAAGATTTTTACCTACAGATTAAAATGAGCAGGTTTACATTCTGGAAAGTTCATGCAGATAAAAATGAGGAGGATACATTGAATTGAGTCAAGACTTGGAACAGTCCTTAGAGGACTGTCACAGTAGATGGGAGCAGTTGAACCAAGACAGAGGAAGTAGAAATAAAGAAGAGAAAAATAATTCAAGAAAATTAGAGAAATCATCCAGAAGTCATGTCTACTTTTTGAGATGCAGTGATGAAATGAAAAAACTTATTTATTTATTTTTAAAGTTCTACTTATTTAAGTAATCGCTACACCCAACATGGGTCTCAAACTCATGACCCTAAAATCAAGAGTCATGTGTTCTAATGATTGAGCCAGTGAGGAGCCCTGAAATGAAGGAATTTAGATTTATAGGAAGCATTCAAAGATCCTTTTTGGGACAAAAGAAGTGAGTTTTAAAACCTAACTTTGAAGTACTTGTGAAAAACCCAAGTGAAAATATTCAGTTAGCTTCAAGGGTGTGGAACTCGGTGTTCATTCATCCAGTCCACCAGTGACTGTTTATTGAGAATGTCCTGTGTGTGTAAGGACTGAGGGTTACAGGACAGAGAGAGCAAGTCTTTGCTCTCATGAAGCTTAAAATCTAGGGTGAAAATATACAGTAATCAAGGGGACAAATGAATATATAACGTAATTTCAGCTAATGATATATAATGTGAAGAAGATGAAACAGAGTTTGTATCCAGACAATAGGTTATTCTAACTCAGATCATCAGAGAATGCTATGAGGTGATATTTAAATACAGACCTTTATAATAGAATAAATCTTGTCACATTAGCTAAGGGAGGAGAAAACTTAAAGTGGTGGCAAGTCGTCAACATTGTCAAAATCCACAGAGCACAATAAAATAAAAATATAAAAATTGTCCATTTGGATCTAGCTACTGGAGGCTATTGGCAACCTAAATGAGAATAGTTTAAGTAGGTATAGGAACAGACGTTAGATTGAAAAAAGAACACATGGATATGCTTAAAGAAGTTCAGAGTTAGCACAAGATAATTTTTGGAAGAAAACTTGGCTGCGAAGGGGTAAAGAGAAGTAGCCCTCAGGATCTAGAGCGTGCCAGCAGAGAAATTTGTAAATTTTCCCAGTTATTTTTTTCATGAATCAACAGAATGAGTACATTTTACATAATCCTCATTAGAAGACAAAATTTAGTTCATTGAGGAAATTTTATTTTATTTTATTTTACTTTATTTTTAAAGGAAGCCTTTTTAAAAAGAAGTTTATTTATTTATTTTGAGATAGAGCCAGAGAGAGAGCGGTGGAGAGAAGAAAAGACAGAATTCCAAGTAGGCTCCATGCCGTGAGCACAGAGCCCAATGTGGGGCTTAAGCTTACAAAGATGAGATCATGACTTGGGCTGAAACCAAGAGTTTGATATTTAACTGATTGAGCCACCCAGGCACCCCAACGCTATATTATTTGGGAGATAGTTGTAGTACTTTTTGTCTTAGCCCATTGATTTCATGGTAGAATGAAGTAGACAAAAGCTGGAGAACTGTGGGTAAACTATCTGCATGCCGCATAATATAAAACCTGAAATCCAGTCACTCAGAGATTACATCAGACTGATTTGGAGCTAATGGTATTTTCAAAACATTTCTAAACTTAAGGGATGGGCCCTTTTCCCTTTCGTCATTGTTTTTTAAGGTTAGGACATTCCCCATTTCCTTTGGGGAATGATAAAAATACTTGCTCTTCTGTCCTCAGATTCTGTGTCTCGTTCTCTCTCTGACCCTCCCCTGCTCATGCTGTGTCTCTCTGTCTCTCAAAAATAAATAAAACATTAAAAATTAAAAAAAAAATTTGCTCTTTCCAGTTCAACAATATCATGTGAGCAAGGCTTGGTAAAGAATGTGGTGCTTTCGGAAAGAAACATGTAGATACGCCTCAAGAAAGGAAAGCTGGAAAACTAAGCCCAGTTTGGTGTGATAATCTGAGTCCCATCACGTTGTTTTCTCTCTGAATGTGTATAAGCAATTCTTACTGCACCAAGTGGCACTTAAAATGTAATGTCGAATAATGGCAACAACCATTATTTTTCTGCTCCTTTCAGTGATTGTTCTTTTATTTTACCAGGCAGTGATGCCATTTCTGATTTTTAAAGTAAGACTTTCTGGTTACTTTAAAAAAAAAAAAAAAACACAACGCTTTTATCAAGAAAGCCTCTGGCGCTGAAAATTAAATGTCTCCAGGAATGTTTTTGTGCCATTAGGATGTGAACTAATGATGAGCTATCAAATTGGGTCTATACCTAGAAACGGCTCAGGAGACCCAGATTTTAATTGACTGCAGCAAGGAAGATAGGGCTATGCTTACTATGCCAGGCAACTGTCAGGTCTCAAACAAATTGCCGAGCATTTTTCATAACCAATTAATAGAAGACACCTTAAATAACATGGCCGTGCTATGCTTTATTAAAAGAAACTAGGGCAGAGTTGCTAAACGAAAAAATGTTAAGAATATCTGCAACTCTGACAATTAGACTTCTATTCACAGTTCTCTGCAATTATTTCTAAAGGTAACAGAGGTGACCCTAAGATTTTCCAGAGACTTTCTTCACAATTTAAATCTTTCTCACCACAGGAATAATGTCAATGTTATGTGCATAGAAAATTACTGAAAATATTTCTGAAATGACAATAGTTTATCTGGTGGATAACAAATACACCTTGGTTTGCTGTTTGATCTGTCCAACCATTAATAACTTTGTTACAGACTAAACCATTTTCTCAGCTGTGTATCAGGAGACAGCGAGTTGGCATCACAGCCTTGCCAGGGAAGCAGGAGTCTGAATGATTCCTTCCACTACTGGTTGTGTTAAAGGAAACAAAGGGCATGTCAGAAGCTGTATTTATTCAATACCATAAATTCAGACCCCATAATAACTGCAGACTTCTTATTTTCTCTCTTCTAAAAGGTTCTTTCAACACTGGTTGTTTCCAACTCAGAAGAGATTCCTTATGGCAAGAAAATTGTAATTGGCCATTGGGTATTACTCCCACAAGTCTCACTTATTAGAAATTGTACAGTCTACTCCTGTTACTAATTGTGATAAAATTGAATTAAGGGAGTAATCAAATTTAGAATAAAGAAGGAGGAGGAAGAACAAATTATTTGATTTGATTTTCCTAAGTCCAAGATTGGTATTAGGCAACATTTTCCAAGGGCTTGCCGAATTATATTCATATCCTATTGCTCTCTTCAGCTTCATGGTGTATCATTATCTAAGTCTTAAAATTTCTCAGAAAGGGAGAAGAGTGGTTATGAAATTACCAGTTGGCAAAAAAGTCAATGAAGAATGTTAGGGGCCCTTCGGGTGAAAGTGGAGAAAGGAATAAAGACTATACTTTGGAAACTCCCAACATCTACATAGTGGGAATTAAAAGACTCACAGAGACATTTTTATATTTTAAAACAATTAGATTACTCAAGCACAAAATATGATTGCAAAGTCTACTTTGGGAAAAAATATCCTGCATGGGTTTGAGAATTAAAATTCAATAAGCATTGTTTCTTTTCCATGAAAAAATTAATTACAGATTTCTAGCAATATTATATAAGTATATAAAAGACCATATCCAAAGATTAAATGAAAAATACAGAGAAGATACTTGGAATATTTATGGAAGAATCTTTATGAAGTCTTTAAGGAAACTCTCATTCATATTACATGCACAATAGAATGTCAGCATCCTTACAGTGGGAATTAAACGATTCACATAAAGATATTATAATACCTGAAATCAATTACATTAATTGTGCTAGTACAGAGCTGAGTCAAATGGGATCCAGCATTGACAGATTTGTATGATCAACCTGTCAATATGAACATGCTAAAATTGATCACTCCTACCTTTGATACCTTATATTAATTTGATTTTATTTGAAAAATGTTTAAGCACTGTTGTGGACTGCATGTTTGTGTCCTTCCCCAAATTCATCTACTAAAGCCCCAAACTCCAGAGTGATTGTGTTAGGAGGTAAGACCTTTGGGAGGTAATTGGGTTCAGAAGGGGTCATGAGGATGGAGCCTCCATGATGAAATTCGTGTCCTAATAAGAAGAGAAGGAGACACCAGAGTTCTCTCTCTCCGCCATGTAAGGGTATAGCAAGAAACGAGTCTTCTGCAAGTCATGAAGAGGGCCCTCAAGAGAACCTAAGCATGCTGGCACCCTCATCTCAGACTTCTTACCTTCCAGAACTCAGAAAAATAAATGGCATTGAAGAAGTCACCCCGTCTATGATATTTTGCTATAGCAACCTGAGCTGCTTCAGACAAGAGCCTACTTTATGCCATAGGATTTGTTAAGTACAGGGGTTGCAAAATAAATAAGATAGGATCTTAGCCCTGAAAAGTTTCACTGTATTCTTGGATACAACTTGAGTAGTATGAAATAAATGTTGAGCCATCAGGGTGGCGACCTCAGTTACATTTAAACACTTAAAAGAAACCAGATTTTATATTTTCTGGAAAATATATAAATCTTGCACTAAATCTAGTGATACGTTGTTCTGCTTCTCAACATGTGCATTAAACTGTGCTAGTCTTTTGCTTTCATGGTCCAGAAGAGATGACAGCATACAAAGAGGCTCAACTACAGTCTACTGGTGTCTGAACAAGGAAATTTACTTTCCTTATACTGATATGAATGGAATATATGTTATCTTGGTTCAGGCAGAATCCTAAAAAGAACTGACACGATCTTCAATGAAATGTTTCAAGTCTTGAGATTCTTACTGTAATCTTGGAGACTGGCAGAGAGCATAAGACTAAAGGAAAAGAAGAAAAGTAAGAAAGTATAGTTCAGAAAATATTACTGTCTTACCAGAGAAACCTGTTATATAATTAGTTAAATCTATGAAATTAGGGTTTTGACTTGCATTTAATCTCTTTTTTAAGACTTCATATTTAGAGCCTAGCTAAAATACATCATCTATTACTGAGAAATGGCTTCTTGTAATCTAAAGTAATACATATTTAGAGCAGTCAAAATGGCTTATACTTTCAACCCTAAAACAAACTAAAAGGAGAATTTTAAAAACAGGACTCCGTATATGCTTGAATAAAGATGCTGACCGTTGATTTTGTGTGTTTGGTATTGCTTTTACCTCTCCATGGTTTTGCGTGTTGTTTCCTTTACATCTATACATGGGTTTTGTGTCAATTTCTTTCTGATTACCAATTATCTTCAAATATAGCAAACTTTTATGAAAAATATTGTGGGCTGCAGTGGGGGTAGCGAGTCTCCAAATTATTTTAGTTGGCTCAAATCCCTCTCTAATTTGCATATTCTTTCCCCAGGGCATATCTCCCCACCCACCTCCTAATATCTACCCCACCAAGTATATTTTTAAGTTCTTATTTAAATTCCGCTCACTTAACGTAGAGGGCAATATTGGTTTCAGGTGTACGATATTGTGATTCAATATTTTCATACGACTCCCAGTGCTCCTCATGACAGGTGCATTCCTTAATCCCCATCACCTATTTAACCCATGCCCCCTCCTCCCCTCCCCTCTGGTAACCATCAGGTTGTCTTCCACCAACATTTTTTATGTCCCTCACCTTTTAGTTTGGAATGTAGTTTCATAGGGTTTCCCTTTTGCTTTCATTTTTTTCAATGTTTCTATGGGATCAGCCGTTTCTCCAGCTAAGACACTCTTCTCTTACCTTGTGACCCAAACAAATACACAAAATCTATTTCTATAACCAAAGAATCATTGGAGGTAACTTTTTGGACTATGGTGATTTGGGGAAAATTTCTGGTAGGTAAGTCTTAGGATTTATTTGACAGCTTTCAGTTTCCTTTTTTATTTTGGCCTTATTTGTACAGGATTTATGTCCATTATAGTTTGTCGATTGTGATCGTAACTCGTTTCATTGAGCATAAAGTTTTATGTCAAATTCTTTTTGTGATCCTTTAAAGTGGTTCAAAGATAAGGAAGGCAGTAAAATTGTATTTAATGTAGTTCAATTGATCACCTTTTCTTTCCGTGTTAATATGGAATGTGGCCCACTGTACAGGAAAACATGCTTGGCTGTTGAAAATGCAAATCGCTGCAACCTTTAATGTAGGAATTTGGATATAGATCAAAATCTTGAAGATGATTTTAGCCTTTAGGCCACAAAATTGGCTGCTAGAAATGAATCAAAGGCCATAAAATGTCTCCTAACATGTATTCATCAAGTATATTTATTGCCATGTGTTTTTGCAAAAAGTGACAATTTAGAAACCATCTAAATATCTAGAAGGAATGATATGGAGATTTAGTTGTGATTATGGATAATATTCGCATTGAATTATTATGATGAATAAGTTTAAAAACAGTGATCTCGGGGCGCCTGGGTGGCTCAGTCGATTAAGTATCCGGCTTTGGCTCACGTAATGATCTCACAGTTTGTGGGTTCGAGCCCCGCGTCGGGCTCTGTGCTGACAGCTCAGAGCCTGGAGCCTGCTTCACATTCTGTGTCTCCTTCTCTCTCTGACCCTCCCCTATTCCCACTGTCTCTCTCTGTCTCTCAAAAATAAATAAGGAACATAAAAAATTTAAAAAAAAACCAGTGATCTCACTTCTATAAGACAATACATATACTTCATTTTATATATATATATATATATATATATATATATATATAGAGAGAGAGAGAGAGAGAGAGAGAGGAGAGAGAGAGAGAGAGAGAGAGAGAGAAAATAAGTAACAGAATGTAAATAAAAGTGATTGTGGGTGATTTTATTTTTTGTATTGTATATGTTGTATTTTCTATAGTGAACTTTGTGTTATTTTAAAATAAATCAGGAAAAAAGATTTGCAAGATTGTATTACTGCTAGTAACTTCCTCACTGAACTTTTTTCTCAAAAATTCAGTTCTTAGAATGTTTTTAGGTTAAAAAATTTTTTTTAATGTTTTATTTATTTTTGAGACAGAGAGAGACAGCATGAGCAGGGGAGGGACAGAGAGAGAGAGGAGACACAGAATCCGAAGACAGGCCCCAGCTCTGAGCTAGCTGTCAGCACAGAGCCCAACGTGGGGCTTGAACCCACAAACCATGAGATCATGACCTGAGCTATAGCTGGATGCTTAACTGACTGAGCCACCCAGGTGCCCCTGTTATTAGACTTTTAAAGTTCAAATATTGGGGCACCTGGGTGGCTCAGTTGGTTGAGTGTCCAGCTTTGGCTCAGGTCATGATCTCACAGTTTGTGGGTTCAAGCCCCACATCGGGCTCTGTGCTGACAGCTAACTCAGAGCATGGAGCCTGCTTCAGATTCCGTATCTTCCTCTCTCTCTGACCCTCCTCTACTTGCACTGTCTCTCAAAAATACATAAAAAATTAAAAAAAAATAAAGTTCAAATATTTACTTACACAAAATAATAAGGAAAATAATATAAGAAGGCTCTGTTATTTGATTTAGTTCTTAATATGAAAGAAATTCCCTCTGTTTAAAATAAGTTGAATAACCAGTGACCACTTTCTCCAGTAACATAATTATCTTTTAAAGTGCTTTTCTACCCAATGATAGATTGAAGTCTAACATAAATTCAATAGTTCAACTACCAGACTCTCAACCACCTTATACGCAGAATAAAAAACATATGTTTGCACTCATAGGTCTAACAGGAAACATTCAGAATGATCTAGCTTCAAGAAAAACAAGCAGTTAGTAGTGCTTAAGAAGAAATGATTCAGTATCTAATGGATAGTTGATTCCTGTCACAACACAGCATTTTATATACTGTTAAGTGAAACTACAATACAATCTAAGTTTATTTTGGAAAAAAAAAACAGTTCAGATTGTTGATTTATGACTATTTCTTTGTGAGAGAGAGAAAGAACACACACACACACGTGCACACACAGTTGAGGGAGAAGCAGAGGGAGAGAGGGAGAGAGAGAATCTTAAGCAGGCTCCATGGTCAGTGTGGAGCTGAGGAGGGGCTGGATCTCCTCACTGTGAAATCATGATCTCAGAGGAAATCGAGTGTCCAAACATAACTGACAGAGCCACCCAGGTGCCTGATTTATTATAGTTAAGCCCACCTGCATAGTTTTGTTCGTTTTTCCCCTGGAATCCATTGCCCATATTAGATTCTTCCAAACCATTATATATGTGTGACATTACCACTAAAAATATATTATTGAGCCACAGTAGTGATTCACTAACATGTAATAACTGTTGATAGAATGAATGAATAAATTAATATGAGATGCTTAAGAATATAATAACGTGATAATTTTTTGATAGTTCTTTTTCTTTTACCAGTTTGTGTTTGAGATATTAATCCTTTCTATTATAATTTCCCTAGAGTAAATCTTCTCTTGCTACTCACAGCCTTTGTTCTCCTCTGTTGCTACAGTATCTCCTTTTTAAGGTACTGATCCTTCCACTCCTATTTCTTTTTTTTTTATGTCTTTTATTTATTTTTGAGAGATAGAGAGCACGAGCAGGGGAGGGCAGAGAGAGAGAGGAGACAAAGAATCTGAAGCAGGCTCCAGGCTCTGAGCTGTTAGCACAGAGCCCAACGCGGGGCTCAAACCCATGAACTGTGAGATCATGACCGGAGCCGAAGTCAGACACTTAACCGACTGAGCCACCCAGGTGCCCCCTTTCACCCCCTATTTCATACTTTTATTTTACTGGGTATATCTGATTAGATACAAATAAACATTTATAGAATGAAAGCCATGGATCCTGATAGGTTTGTTAAAGTTCAAACTCCTGAAAAATGTGAGGGCAATCCAAATATTTATGCATGTAACCTGGACATCCTTTCAATCTAATAAACTTATGAGTCTCCCTTAGGAAAAACCACTGCATCTCTAGGTTTGTTAACTGACACAACCACTATTTCTGTGAGGTCTTTGGTATGGACTACTGATTAGTTCTTGGGTTTTGATACTTTAGGCATCTTTATTCCTTTTGCTACTTCCTTCCGTAGCTTATTTGTTGTTGTTTCCTGTGATTGGTATTGTTCAATCTACCTCCTATCAAGAAGAGAAGGATATATTTCTTTCAGGGGAGGAAAAGAGGGAGTCTTTAGCAGAGGGGTTGATATTACCAGTGAAACAGTTCTTCAGTTTTATGCACAGCACTTTCCTTCCAAACATATTCCATGTACGTCTTTATATTGAGGTCCTGGGTTTGAGATGACAAAGAATGGCTGATGAATAATTATTTCTATATCTGTAAACATGCTGTGAAGTTAAGAGGCTTGGCTTGACCTCAGCACAGAGAGGATCTGTGGGGAAGGGACTAAGATGAGTTTATATATATACATATTTACACACACACAAATGTGTATATATTTGTAATTCCTTAAAGTTGTCCAAAGATAAAGAAGACAGAAAAATTGTCTTCAATCTATTTCAATTGATCACCTTTTCTGTCCATGTTAATATGTAAAGTCGCCTATTCAGGAAAATATGCTTGGCTGTTGAAAATGCAAATTGCTGCAATCTTTAATATAGGAACTTGGATATAGATCAAAATCAAGTGGGATTTATCCGACATATGCAAGCTGGTTCAACATTCACAAATCATTTAATGTTATCTGTTAGAACAATAGGCTAAAAGAGCAAAATCATAGGATTGTATAAATAGAAACAAAAAATGCATTGACAAAATCCAATACCCATTCATGTTTAAACCCTTCATAAACCAGGAATAGAAAGGAATTTCCTTAATTTGATGAAGACTGTCTACAAAAAAAAAACAACCCTATACCTAATATCATACTTAATGATGAGAAGCCTGAATCTTTCCCACAACGATTGGGTATAAATAAGGTAAGAAGTGTCCTCTCACCACTCCTTTTCAAGATCACACTGGAAGAATCTTAAATGCATATTATTAACTGAAAGAAATCAAACTAAAAAGGCTACATACTAAAAGACTCCAATTTCATGGCATCCTAGAAACGGCAAAACTATGGAGACAGAAATGATCGATGGTTGAGAAGCACGGTGGGGAGGAATTAATAAGCGGAGCACAGAGAATTATTAGGGCAGTGAAAGATTCTGTATTAAATTGTAATGGTAGGTAGATGTCATTATACATTTGTCCAACCCCATAGAATGTGCAGCACCAAGAGTGAAGCCTCATGTAAATTATGGACTTTGGATGATAATGATGTGTCAGTGTAGGGTTAACAATTGTAACAAATAAATCACTCTTGTGGATGATGAGAGTCTATGCAAGTGTAAGGATAGGAGGAGATACATAACAAATATCTATGCCTTCTGCTTAATTTTTCTGAAAATCTGAAACTGCTCTAAAAATTTCAACATGGAGCGCCTAGGTGGCTCAGTCGGTTAGGCGTCTGGCTTCAGCCCAGGTCATGATCTCACAGTTTGTGGGTTTGAGTCCTGCATTGGGCTCTGTGCTGACAGCTAGCTCAGAGCCTGGAGCCTGTTTCTGATTCTGTGTGTCTCTCTCTGACCCTCCCCTGCTCGCGCTGTCTCTCTCTGTCTCTCAAAAGTAAATTAAAAAAAAATAAAAATACCTAATTATTTTTTAAGTTAGAGACTGTAATATAGGGAAACATATTTCTGGAAAATTACTGAACTATTTGGGTGAAAAGTTAAGAGGACTTGCTGATGAGCTGGATAAAATTCAATTCATATATAGTTGCCCAACTAGATACATAATGGTGTTACATTTCACATGTGTAAGATTAGGTCTATAGGACAGAAAACAAGTATTTGAAATGTATTGCCTACCTCATATTTACTATTTAAATTTGCTAATTTGCTACATTAAAATTTTTTTTTGATTTACTACATTTTTTAATTCTAGAGAAAGAGAGAGAGCAAGTGGGGAGAGAGGCAGAGTGAGAGAGAAAGAATCCTAAGCAGGTTTCATGCTCAGGACAGAACCTCACACATGGCTTGATCTCACGACCCAGAGATCATAATCTGGGCTGAAATCAAGAGTGGGAGGCTAAACCAACTGAACCATTCAATAGCTACATTTTAAAAATTGATATTAATATAACTTAGGCTTAAAAACACCAGTAATTTAACATTAACTACCTTGTGAGACAACCTGTTCCTAGTTTCTGACGGTTTTTAGGCTTATCAGGTTCCTGGATATCATGTCCATCTGTGGTTCTTAACTCAGTCTTTTGGAGAATGGTTGGACAAGGCCTGGGAGTTTCTAAAAAAGTTAAACATATACATGTCATATGTCCCAGATATTTTACTCATATGTATGTATGTAATATATATATATATATTATACATATATATATAAAAGACTTACAAAGATTACACCCCAAATATCTACCAGCAGAGGGATTAATAAACAGCATATGGTGTAAGCCTTATACAAGTGAACATACGTAGCAACAAAAAAGAATGAACTATTGATACATGCTGAAAAAGTATTATTCTCAGAATATTTTTTTTCTGAGCGACATAATCTAGTCAAAAACTACATGATTTCATTTACATAAGATTCTAGAAGTGCAAACTCTATAGCGACAGAAATGGACTAATTACTGTCCGTGTGGGCTGGGGGAGATGGCAAAGTGCTGGGGTAGAGGCTACAGAAGTGCTGGAGGAGACTTGGATGGCTATGAATATGTTCATTAACTTGATTTTGGTGATTATTTCCTGGGTATTTACACGTGCCAAAACTTATCAATTGTACACTTTAAATATGTGCAGTTTATAGTATGTCAATTACACCTCAGAAAGCTGTTAAAAATACTCTGGATATCTAGAGTAGTACTTGACAGCTGTCATTTAGGTATCCATAGTGCATAATGAAAAAAGTTGAAGATGAATAATGAACATGTATAACTTTATTACTCCTGGAATGCAATATTTTCCTCTGCTCAGGATTTTGCAAAAAATGGAAGCTATGTAATATATCAAAATATAATCAATTTAGTCACAAGCTTAATCCTGTGAATGTGTCTTTATATATCTTTTAAAAATCTTGTCTAATTAAATGCATGCATGTGACTTAGAGAGTTCAGTATGCCGTTTTTTTTTAATGGACTCTAAAGAAATCGTAATTGGAATTATGTAATGGCAAAACATTTATTAATATTACATATATAATATGTACCAGGCACTTTCTCTTCAGGAGCTCATGATCCGATTTAAATATGGGATTTACTTTAAAAACAATCTCTCTCTCTGCTGTGTTGAGAATAGGATTAAATATTAGAATTACAATATTGTAGAAACAAGACACCTTCCCACCCTGATCAATAGCCAGTTAAGAAAATGACGCTTTAGTATAGGTTAGCAGTAAGGTTCAAGTGAGACAGGCAAATATATGATATATTTTGGGAGTAGAGTTCAGAGGACTTGCTGCTGTAATCCTCAATGTAGTATTGATCTGTGGTTCCTCAGTCCTCTGGAATACACGCATATTTGATGAGTCCAGATTGATTGATTCTAATTCATTTTGAAATCTAAACAGCAATTTCTGCATATATTAAATTTTTTTAACTTGGTAGATATTAGCTAGCTTCTGTCTTTTAAATGTAACTTAGGTAGTATGAATACAGATAATGATGCCTTGTAACTTTTCTATTTTGATAGTAATGAACAAAATGAGGACAATATCATGGGAGCTCCCAAGAAAATACAATCCTTCCTATGAACTGAATAAAACTGTATTCCAATTGTGAACCAAATTTATTTTACCAGTAGATGCCAGTCTCAGCTTACAAAACAGACTCAAGTAATTGCGTATTAGTAAATTCCATCCGAGGGATTTTTGTTTAAAAAATGTAGAAAGGCAGAGATTTTATGTCAAGATAAAAGGGAATTAATGAACTTTGAAGGCAGAACACAAAACAAGCTCTTGAACAAGCCTATGACTATAACAACAACTGGAAATATGATTAATCACTTCTTCCAGATTTTTCAAATTGATATGAGGAGATACTACCCTCATAAGAAGGGAAGGAGAAATTAAAAGAAAAAAACATATATATATATAGCTGGCATTCACCCGAGTTCTCTGCTTACCTTATCTTCACTCCTGTCTTGTTTTTCTTTTCTTTTTATTTTTATTGATGGATGTGGAATAACAAAATGAAATACATTAAAACCAACTCAATTGGATTTTTCTCTACCAAACTGCAGTAGCCTGACGTTCCTGAATTAGACAAGGATAGGCCCAGTAAGCACGACTTGTGAATTGACTCATCTTTCATTGAGAGAAGGTGTATTCATGTACTAGATCAAAATTAAGGGAAGTCCTTAGGTCATCTCTCTGTGAGTAACTCAAATATAGATGCCAAATCAGGCACTATTCACTCTTAACCAGAATTAAATTGTACGTCTAATAATAAATTGAGTCACAGATGGGATTTAAAAAATCTTTCTTAATGAATTATTCTAAGACATATAGAGTCTGGATTACTAATTCTTGGTGTATATGTTAGTGCCTCAAGTTTTTTCTGCCCATTAGCCTTGTAAAATTATATAGGTAAATACTTTAGAAGGTGACATAGAATTCAATTTAAAAACAAAAAACAAACAAACAAAAATTCTAGAATAAGAAGTTTGTTACCTCCAGGAAAAGCTAAAGCAATTTCAAACTGAAGTTATGTCTGGGAAATACACCTATGCACAGAGGTGTTAATACCATGCACAAAAATACTGCTGCATTAAAGTGTACCTGAAGATTGCCAAACTACCTTTTCTTAATAAAAGGGAAGAATAGCAAAGTGCTGGATGAATAAAGCATGAAGCTCTCTCCTTCCACAGTGTTGGAAGGTTTGTGTGGACCCACCAATTGACCAGAGTGAATATACACAATGAATAAAGAACTTGTCCTCATTAAATAAAATGTCCCTACTCACAAGTTCCCTTCATATGACTCAAGAAGCGGTGCCCAGGAAGATGCAAAGATAATGCAAAGTAATTTGCACATGCTAAATTCTCTTAGCAGTTTTCTCTGCCCCTTATTCTTGTACATAAAGCAGAGTAGGATTAAGTAACAGAATTACTTCATAGTCTGTAAAAGTCACTAAAGGGGCACTGAAATACATTGAAATTTACCACTTAACTCAAAACTCCACCTACTCCTGATTCCTTATGTCTATAAAGATTATGCCTGTACTACTTAGGGGGAGAGTAGAAAACATGTTCAAATGGAAAAATAAAAACAAAATAGCAAAATCAAGAAAACTGTCAAAAAATTTTGATCACTTCCCTACTGTGTATTTTTAAAGCGGGGATGTGTACGTTGAATGGTGTAACTGCAGAAGCACTAACAGTCCTGGAATCTGCTAGCTGCCTGCAGGCTAACGTCCACAGCTGCCATCAGGTGAGATTCTAAAACTAAATAATAAATTAGATGATGCTCTTTAGAAAGACAAATCTTTGTTACATTTTCTTCATGTTCATGTTCATTTTTATTTTTCTCTAAATTTTAGACTATCTTTATCAGAAAATCACAAAAAATGAAGGAATATAAGAGAATGATGACAAATAAAATACTTTAGGTCATATTGAGTCAAGAAAAAATTAATTGAATTTAATTTCAAAACAATTCAATATCCTATGCCAATACAATGTATGATGCATGCTTTCCAAATATAATATCTGAAGACATGTGAAAGGAAACCAATTCCAGATTAGTTAAAATGTCGTATCATTGGCAGTACCATGATGCACGTTTCCACCTCTTCCTGTTGGGAGCTAGCTGAACTCACTGATAGAGTGAAAATTCCTGGTGAGGATACGGCAAGTTTGTGTGGTCTCTTGCCCCCAGACAGCTCCCCAAATCTACCCTCTTGAAACTTTCATTTCTGCTTGGGCAACAAACTTCAGAGTGCTTTGTTGATTAGTGTCAGGAGCAGCCTGTCCCCCTGCCCTGTCCCTGAGGCGTGATTGCACCTGGTCACAGAAAAGATGAGTAAACTACATAAACCCTAATGCGACTAAGGCAAGCAACATGTAATTTCCCCTAAGCAATTAACTGATAACTGACTAGCTTCTGGGCCTGGAAGCCTTTGTAAAAGTCACTACTGCAATACAATGTATCAGTCATCTTTGGGACTGTGAGAGCAGGCATTATGTCTCCGGAGAATCCTGTTTTTCTGGAAACTTTCTCTTAGAGTTATAAACAGCCTAATGACCCTTACTCATAAAAAACTGACCTTTACTAAACAACACTGTTTGCCTCTTGGTTAAAGGTCACTTCCTTAAGGCTAGACCTGAGGTTTTGTAAAAAAATACCATTGACAACGCGAGTGCCTGTAGCTAAGCTTTTTATGACAATTATTACTACTGGAATTGTAACTTCTGCAGAACCCATGTCCTGGAAAATTGTAAAAATTATCTATGAGAAATCATTTACTGATCTTTCTGGTCCTTGTACCTTTCACCGTAAATACAGCTTGAGAATCAGACAGAGCAGAGATGCCTGCCTGGTGATCAGAAGGAAACTAGAGGCTCTCTCACTCTCTTTTGCTGGACCTGCTGGAGCTGGACTCCAGCATCTTCCCAAAAGAGTCTTCTTCCATCTTCATAGCCACCTGTGCACAAACCACCACTCTCTCTTGCCTAGACCAGTGTTTTATCTTCTGAGCTGATATCTTTGCTTCTGCTCTTGCTCACTTCTAATGCTTTTTACCTAACTGAGTGAACATTTGTAAATGGAAAGCAAACCTTCCGTTTCATATCTTCCAGTGGCTTCCAATGGCTCTAGAAGAAGATAAAATCTCAATAGCTATGACCTATACACCATGCATGAACACCCTGCCAACCCCTCCCTTCTCATAACCCATTACTTCCTCACTATACATGCCCTGCCCGACTATGGGTACATCCAGTGCTCACCGAGGTGAGGCCAAATGAGATTTATTTTTAGCTCCTTGGATATTTCAAACTCTTTTTTCCCTCCCCTTTAGGACGTATTCATTTGCTGTTTCTTCTACCTGGAAGATTATTTTTTAAATGACATAACATGTATATGCGTGCATGTTCGTGTGTGGGTATATGTGTTTCCGGAAACAGTACTTATCTTTGCCATTTGTGATATCTCTGCTTTATTTTTTTCTATTTTTTTTTTCTTTTTTAATGGCTGGTTACAACCTACTACATTGATGTAATTTTCCCAGAGTTGGATGACACTTTTATTTTTTATTCATCATATAACTAAGTTATTGCCCTTAATTAGGCCTCAAAATAAATCCTCTGGTCATGAAGGTTGTGCCTAACCACCCAATCTGAAGGGCCCGGCCCTTACACCGCCTCCGATGCCCAGCGGCTCTGCCCGGGAGGGCCAGCATCCCTGGGCTCCCAGTAGCTGCCTGGGCCCGGGGGTGGTGGTCGAATCCTCCATACTCCACATGGACCCAGCCCAAGTGGGGGGCAGGGCAGGCCCCACGATGGCCCTGTTGCCCCATCACCCCATCCGCCCCCCATCTGCCCTCATGTTTTCTCCTCTGGACTCCCAGGAGCCTGGTGCCAGGGAGATAGGCCCCTACCCACCCCCATTTGCACTGAGAAAAAAAATTATGGAATTTTGTCTCCTAGAATAATGATACAGAGTTGAGAAGAGAGGGGAAAAAAAAGTCCTTAGTGTGAATACATATTGAATTGTAACAGTGAAGCATTTATTGTTTTTGCTATTGCTCTGTGTCAATAAACTGTACAGTCTTTGCAGGAAAAGCTGCATCTTTCTGGTTCATTTTTTTACTCCAGTGCTGTGTACAATGCCTGACACAGAGCACAGGTCACCGATAGTCTTTTACAGCTTCTCTGCGTACTGGCATTCACAGCTTCTAGGAATTAGGATGTGAATATCTTTTGGATATTGGAATACCTTTTGGAATTTGGATGTGAATATTCATTTTGCTTTAGTATGAAAGATCTGTGCTCATTAGTTACTCCTGGATAGTACTATTATTTGGCACTGAATTTAGTGTACTCTGAGAAGGCTAATTCAGAGCATGCAAACACGTTTTCTTTTTCCTTAATAATTGGACTTTACTGTTCGTAGAAACAGTGAATATTTCTACTTAAAATAATAACTGAAATTAAAGAGCTCTTCTGATTCTACATCAATTTCATAAGTTAAAAGGTTTAGGTAATTTGAGAACCAGGTATAACCCCAATTATAGTGGGCATTCAGTGACCTAACCTCCTATGGACTTCATGTTGTTTACCTGAATTATCATGGCACTGTACAAATAGAGTTCCTGAATTCCATTCAAATTCTAAGCATCCGTCTAACATGTCACTGAAATATTTCTACATTGAAGCTAAGGAGACTATATATCCGGAGTTAAGAGATCCTGTTCCTCTAGATACAGGGCAGGTCGTGCTCAAGTCAAGAAGGCGATTGGCATACAGAGTGAAGCCAATGATGCTAGAGCAGCAAGAGAAGCTTCAAGATGTAAAGTCCATATGGAGAGAATACACAAGTCCAATCAAGTGTGAGTCTAGGCAAATGACTAGACCTACTATTAAAGGCCATGAAGAAATAATTGAATGTTCTAGTTTATTAGGGAGAGGGAGGGAAATCAGAGAATCCCAACAGTTCTTCCCAACCCACCTAGTTGCCATTGGAGTATTATCAGATACTGCTCATAGTTTGCGGGATTAGATCTTCAACACAGAAAAAGGTTTAATTATGTTCAACAGCATCAGTTTTAATCTTCAGAAAATCTGTAAATAAAAACAAACAAGAACCAGCAACCTGAAGTAACTTTCTATGTAGGTAACTCCGAGTCTCCTCTACCTGTTCAATAGCATCATCATTTGGATGCCTAGGCTGGGTAAACCAATACAGTCCCAGATGTCGCTACAGAACTTTCTCTAGGCTGCTTTCACATTGCATAAACAGCTCTGTCACTGGCCTAAGCAAGGGATTAACATTTTTTTTTAAAGTTAGGATGTGATAAAATAAGAAAATACAGAGACATATATGAATCAAAACATTTATAGTAGACTATAGTTTTCCACTTAATATCCATTCTCCACATTTTTAGTAATAGAACTTCCATTTTCATTTAGGCAGCAATGGGGCAACCAAAAAAAAAAAAAACCAACAACACATTTCCAAAATTCCCTGTAGCTGGTAGTGATGTGTGACTAGCTTCTAGCCAGTGAGACACAAATAAAATAGTTGTAGAGCATCTAAAGAAGGCACAGGCACTGAATTTAAGTCAGAAGGGCATTGCTTCTTTTGTCTTATTGTTGCTGCCTCTAATGAAAACTACAGAAAGTCTTTTCGATGACACAGGACCCTTGGAAGAGGAACTAACGTAGTCAAGATGGTAAGGCAGATATATTGAAGAAATCTTGTTTTACGAGAAAGAAAAATAAACACCTACCTTATTTAAGCCACTATCACTTTGATAAGTTTTTACATGCAGTTGAAACTAATCCTGACATATGTGTCATTAACTGTGTCATTAATTAAGTTCATTCAAGTGTGTATTCTATAGCAGACTATCAGCAGGTAGAGGGCTGCTGAAAAGTTTGTAGGTGGTAAACATTGTGGCATTCTCAAAAAAGTAGATAGATAGATAGATAGATAGATAGATAGATAGATAAACTATATATATAGATATCTAGCTTCAGGAAACTATTTACCCTAAAAGTTAAATTATTTTATTTTATTTTACATAAGGCATTAGAATTCAAAGTCATTACCTATTCTTTTACAGACTGCTTACAGATTTGATTTTATTGCATTTGCAGTTCATAATTCTCCCTGGCCTTTTATTTTTTTTCAACTTCAGATGTGACCTTTATCATCTAAGTCACAAGTTACAGTTAATCTTATGTTTTGATGTCATGTTTCTTGGTTAAATTGCTATAGTATGGAAAGTATTCTAATTAATATGGCAAGATGTAGGAAGGCTGCTTTGGTTAAAAGACAGTTTGTCCACATGAATGTGAAAAAAACATATCTGTCATTCAAATTCACTTTTATAATAATTCCATAATCCCTCATTTAATTTTCTGTCAATCTAATTTAGCCTGTTGCTCAAGTGCATACATATGCTAGTCAATCTAATTGGGTTTTAAATATAGACATATTACATATACAGGAAAATCTTCTTTTGCTACATCTCCATGAATCAATCTTTTGATTTCAAAAGTAAATTCCTGGGACTTAGTTTGGTTTTAGCAGTGAAGGGGATACTTGGAAAAGGTATCTCAAGTTTAATTTTGCTGACATCCTTATCAAGTTCCACAATTGTCAGATTTCTATTAAATCCCGACTGGTTGTAGTGAGGTGTTGGGGAGTGAGGGGCAATTTTATCTGAATTCATTTTGTAAACTGGGGTTGTTACCTGATTGATAATTTTTGTGTAATTGTGGTTAATCTCCATCATAGCACTGAGGGGACCTTGCACACTAACTTTAATCTTGTCTCCAATGTCACATTAAAAGTGTACATTTTAAGTGAATAAGTCATTACATAATTTTTTTTGGTAATGCTATATGTCTTTGTCTTTTTTGTTTGTTTGTTTGTTTACTCATTTATTTTGAGAGAGAAAAAGACAGAGAGAGAGACAGAGAGAGAGAGAATACCAAGTGGGTTCTGTGCTATGAGCATGGAGCCCAAAGTGGGGCTCAGTCCTACAAACCTCAAGATCATGACCTGAGCCAAAACCATGAGTCAGACACTTTTTCTAAGTTATGGTAAAATACATATAATATAAAATTTACCATTTTAACCATTATTAAATCTACAGTGAAGTGATATTAAGTGAATTTACGTTGTGAAACCGTTACCACTACTCATCTCCAGTTCTCTTCTCAGGTTATAAAGTTAAAACTTTGTACCCATTAAATAAAAACCCCCCACTCACTGCAACCAAGTCCTGGCAATCACCATTTTAGGTTTACTTTCTATGTCCATGAATTTGACTGCTCTAGATACCTCATCTAAGAACTTGTCTTTCTGTGATTGGCTTATGTCACTTAGCATAATAGCCTCAAGACCCATCCATGTTGTAGTGTGTGTCAGAATTTCCTTCTTTTTTATAGCTGATAAAATTCCATTGTGTGTATGTACTCCATTTTGTGTTTCCTTTCATCCATCAGTGGGCATTTGAGTTCCTTCTACTTTCTGGTTATTGTGAATAATGCTATTATATGTATACAAGTATCCCTTTGCAAATTTACTTTCATTTTTGGGGAGAATGTATCCAAAGAATTGCTGGATCATGCAATAATTTTTCTGTTTCTTTACTCTTTTTGAGGAACTGCCATACTATTTTCCACAAGGGCTGCATCATTTTACATTTCTACGAACAGCGCACACATATTCTAATTTCTCCATATCCTTATCAAGACTTACTATTATTTTGGAAGGTTTTTGTATTAACCATTCAAATGGATGTGAGGCTATTAAATATTTAAATATCATAAATTGTGCATGTATTGATCAATAACATGAATCACAATAACTTGACTTTGTCATGACGATGAGCTAAATAGCCAGCATATTTAAAGTTGTGTCATATTTTGTATTTTTATTTGCATTATGATTTTATAATAAATTCTGTGTATCCAGTGTCTGAGCTTCATATATCCTTTTATAGTTTGTTGAATTGCTTTTAATGTAGGCAAATAACTTCTTAAAAATAGATGCATTCTATAAATTAGAAGATTATAATTAGGAGCATCAAAAACACTTTCCCATAGAACTTATAGTTTACTTATTTATTTATTTTTAAATATTTATTTATTTTGAGAGAGAGTGCAAGTGGGGAGGGGCAGAGAGAGAGGGGGAGAGAATCCCAGACTCTGCTGTAACAGCAAGGAGATCAATGTGGGGCTTGATCTTACAAATCTGTGAGCTCATGATCTGAGCCAAAATTAAGAGTTAGATGCTTAACTGACTGAGCCATCCAAGTGCCCTAGACCTTGCATTTTAAAAATATGTCTTAGGGTCCATCACTGAATATTGGACTATATAATAGTTGAAATCTGGTATATTAAAAAGTAAATCATAAAAATTATAATAAGACATTGAATAAAATATCTTTACTGTGCAGCAACTTAAAATATTTTTGCCAGGCCCAGGCATTTTGATTTACTTAGATAATATAACAACTTCAAATATACATTTAACATTTTCAAAAAATTCCCTGCAAGATGTATGCATTTCAACATCAAGTATGAATCTTATATGATGTAAACAATTTGAAATACTCTGATGATAATCATTAAAAATATAAACAATACAACAAGAGTTCAAATGTGTACATATGAAATATTTTTTAAGCTTTTCTTTTAAGAAATAGTACATGGAGCCTATCTGAAGATTACCTAAGCGTGGGCACACAAAACATTTCTCACCTCATTTAGCAATGTTCATTCATAAGTACCCATTTGAAGCAATAAAATCACATTTGTTTTTAAGTCATAAACATTTAATTTTTGAAAGGTGTTCAAAATGCTTTTTTTCCCAACAGATAATTTATATTTATTATTTAAATTAATTTTTTTTAATTTTAGAGGGAGAGAGGACATGAGCAGGGCAGGGGGGCAGAGGGAGAGGGAGAGAGAGAGAGAAAGAGAGAGAAAATCTTAAGCAGGTTCCTTCCACACTCAGCATGGAGCCCCAGGCTGGGCTTGACGCCATCATCCTAAGATCATGACCACGTAGAAATCAAGAGTTGGACATGCAACCCACTGAGTCACCCAGGTGCCCCAACAAATGATTTTTAAAAATTATTTATTTATTTATTTTAAGAGAAGGAGAAAGAGAGAGAGAGAGAGAGAACATGGTTGGAAGAGCAGAGAGACAGGGAGAGAGAGAGAACCCTAAGCAGACTCCCTTCTGTCAGTGCAGAGGCTAATGCGGGACTCGACCCCATGAACCGCGAGATCATAACCTGAGCTAAAATCAAGAGTTGGATGCTTAACCAACTGAGCCACCCAGACACTCCCAATAGATAATATTTTAATGAGAATTTTTATTGTATTAGTTACTTCAGGTATTATAAAAATGACAATGCTTTAACCCCAGAAATGGTTTTATATGTAAATGAAACCTTTGCGATTGCAATTGTTGACTGTCCACACTCCACTGAAAGGACTTTAATGCCTCTTTTAAAAAAACAGACATGCTTTGAATTGCTAATCAAGACAGTCTTCCAGCTGAAAATGAGGTACTGCAATGGGAGCAGATCTGGACTTGAATGATACCACTTACCATTTCACCCTTTTAAGAGGTATAAGAAAACATTCACCAATAAACAAATAGGATCTTGAGTTAAGGACCAGTCTCATTTTCCACAGGTCATCTGTAAACACAAAATCCTGGAGAGAAATGAGTACTGCCCTATTGACTAACACATAAGTCACTGTCACCTCACAGTAATTGCACTGTAAACAACATGGACTGTATTGTTTACTTTCACAAAAATGAAAAAGGATCTTCTATTTCTAGCATCCTCTCTATGCTCATGGTAATATGGGTACATACATGGAAGTTTGGGGTGTAGGTTTATTTTGATAGATTTATTATAATCCATTATATAATATGTAAAATGTAGTCATGACTATTACCCACGGAATTGCATAGAATTCATTTTTCTTAATTAGTTTCCATTATCTGTCATGCAGAAGTCATTTATTATTATTACTGTTTGGGCAGTGGCCCAAAACACTTGAAGAAGTCGATTTCAATTTTGGTGTACCTATTAATATGTTAATGTCCTGGTAAATTTTGGAGCTGATGAATCCCAACAGCTGATGAACCCCATATTACAAAATTCTCCATATATACTAGTTTTGACTAGCTATCTTCTCTTTCACAAATCATTTGACGTTCTTAAAATATGTATCAAAATATATTAGGCTCAGGATAAGTTGTTTGGTTTGCTTTTTGGTGCTCCTGCACCTACTCCCTCAAACAAAAGTGGATGGGGTAAATTTATTCTAACTAAACTAACTGTAAGTGCTTTAGGTCTTCTTTTCTGGAACTTCTTTCCCCAAACTTTAATGCATAAAGAAATTCTCTTTCCTTTCGTAATTTAAATGTCATGTATTCATCCTGGGAAAAGCTACTTCCATTTCCATATCCTGGCATCTTCACCTGTTTTTTTTGTTTTTGTTTTTGTTTTTGTTTTTTTGTCGCCTTAGAGAAATGACTTATGGTAACTGGAGAAGTTTTGTTTACCCAGTGTGTTTATTTTTATTTCATTTTAAAAATTTTGGTTTAATTTACTTTAATTTTATTCTAATTCCAATGTTATTTTGGTCTAACATACAATGTTATGTTTATTTCAGGGGTACGAACAATATAGTGACTTAATACTCAATTGTTTCTTATGTCATATTTGTCATATACATATGTCATTATGTCATGTATTACATGGCCTTCCTCTTGGCATCTCTCGAATTATTGTTTTATGTTGTCATGTGAGTATCTTATGTGTTTTTAAATCTACATATGTGTATATAGTATGTTCTTCTGTGGAAGGTACCAAGTCTCATACTTATTTTTCATTTGCCCTGATGTCCATGCATGTTTTGAGGATCAATTTTCTTCTTGATAAATACTTACAGGTTTCCTGACTTCCTCATACTTTTGCTTTAAGAGTGTGGCATTGCAACAGATCTCAAATTGGGTAACAGTATAGCTGAAATAGCATCCACCCATGAATGTAGTTTAGGAAAGCATTCTGGCAATCTATTTTGCTTCTCTTCCATGTTTAGTAATTTAATTTCAACAGAACCAAAAGAAACTGAGGCATAAGAAAGACAAGTGGTTTATTTTAGAGAAACAAGGAGTGTGCCTACAACTGAATTGTGAACTTTTCATTTTCATATGCTTGTATTTCTGTCTTTTGAGCCGGGGGAAGATTAGCTAATAGGAATACTATCCAAATCACATAGCTAAATTGAGTTAGTTCATATTTCCAAAGTTGTTTGTTAGGATTTCTGAAAAATACCAAATACTAGAGGGTCTTCAACTAATTTGGATTGATGAGGTGGAGTTTGCTGAAATTCTCTTGAAATGACTTCAAATAACATTGGGACTGTGGTTTCCTAGCCTGTATTTCTATGCATATTTTTCACTTCCAATCTTTTAAACATTGGGAAATAAAATACAGAATGATAGGGACACAATATAAAATGAAATGAAACAAAACAAACGAACCTGGAACTGGTATTATAACTGTCCTTATTTGCTTATCTGTTTCTGAGGAAAAAAGTGCTTTTGAAAACAAGGAATAATTTTGGGGTGCCTGGGTGGCTCAGTCAATTAGGTGTCTGATTTCAGCTCAGGTCATGATCTCATGGTTCATGAGTTCAAGCCCCAAGTTGGGCTCTGTGCTGACAGCTGAAAGCCTGGAGCCTGCTTCAGATTCTGTGTCTCCCTCTCTCTCTGCTTTCCCCCTCTTGCACTGTCTCTCTCAAAAATAAAAAAAAAGTAAAATAAACATTAAAAATTAAAATAAGCAATAATTTCAAGAATTTAGTTTATCATTTTTAAATAGTGTTATTATATCATAATCGGTGATATATGTGTGTTTGAACCTTCTTCTACACTAAATCTAAAAACTCAAACAAGCAATAATAGCTAATATTTACTGTATATGTACTTTGTGCCAGACACTCTTCTTTTTGTTTCTCTAAATGTTTATTTTACTTATTTTGAGAGAGAAAAGGATAGAAAGAGCATGTGTGTGTAAGTGAGGGAAGAGGAGAGAGAGGGAGAGAGAGAACCCCAGGCAGGCTCCATGTTGCCAGCACAGAGCCTGATGTCAGAGCCAGATCCCACCAACTGTGAGATCATGACCTGAGTTGAAATCAAGACTCTGACACTTAACCAACTGAGCCACCCAGAAGCCTGTAACTATTAATGGTCAAGCATCTTTACATTGGGCTTATATTTTTGTGGCTCTTTATTCAGGTACACATGCTTTTGAAAGTTCTGTGTAATTTGAACACTATCTGAAGACTACCATTTATAAGACAAGCATTCATATTTTTCTATAAACCAAAAGTAGGCATAGTTAATAACTTTGTATAATTGCACATGATTTGCTGTTTATATGATAACACGTATATATACTTAATACATTTAAAGGTGTGAATTCTTTGGTTATATTGTCTCAGAGAGATAACACAGTGAGATGAGTCGTGAAGAGATTTTCTGCTACATTAGAATAGCAAAATTTTTATGTACTTGGAGTGAACTAATGGAGATTGTACCTCCTTTCTACTTAATAGCTTTCCCTCCTTTCTGATTCCCAATTAATAGTAGGATAATATAAAGCTGGACTTTTTTTTTTCCTGATAACACTTTGTCAAGTTCCTTTCCTCACATCTTTAGTACAATACACAAGTAGTAGGGAAATGCATTCATATGTGTGTCTTGGTGAGGCATCTCCAATGCACTTCATTAGTCTTCTGAGAACAAGTATAGCACAGGAAGTACACCAGGTTGATTATTTTTAAAGCTAATGAGCCTCTGGTTAGCATCTGACTAGTCTTAGTTAGCAAGATGTGTGCCCTTCCAGTGATTTTTAGTGATTAACATAATCCAAGATTCTTTCTCATCTTTGAAATTTTATCACCTAGCTTAAGGAAATCATATTCATACATCTGCATGCATACACACACACAGACACACAGACACATTTCCGATGTCCCTTGTGGGAAACAGAACATATAAATATTATTACTTTAGAAGAAATTATTTTCAATAAATAATGTTTATTATATATTCCATTGGCAAAAAAAAACCCCAATATAATGTTATTTCGAGAATATGTGGCAATCAGCAACCCGCATATACAAGGTTATATACAGAAGTTCAAAATGGGTAATGATGGGTCTCTATTTGAATATTGAGTTAATTGCTACATTTATTCACTCATCATTCATTCATTATTCATCCATCAGCTATTTCCAGACTATATGCCTTATGACCTTCAACCGTGTGAGCCTCTAGAAATATGACCAGGAACAATACAAACACGGTCCCTATCACAAAATACTCACGGTGTGGTGGGTGTACACTGGTAATTAAATAAGCTGTGAACTCTGGGGACGGTCACAGTACGAGAAATGCACAGCAGGAAGAAACAATGTAGCTGGGAGGCCGTGGAATTTTTATTAGGAGAAATGAGTTTCAACCTGATACTTAAAGGACGAAGAGAAGGTGATCAGTGAAATAACTAAGGAGAGATTGTGTGTGTGTGTGTGTGTGTGTGTGTGTGTGTGTGTGTGTGTAGGAAGTAAGAGTAGATGCATAGTGTTCTGCAAGTTATTTTTTGGAGTATCCTTTCTTATTTGTAATATTAAGCAATTTGGTAACATAAATTCCAAGGCTTTTTGCTCAGGAAAGAGCTAGTTTTATGAAATCCTAAAAGCAAGATCCCATTAATGTGACTAGAAGACTCAAGCTCTCCTAGTGCTAAAACAATAGAGTGCCGTATCAAAAATGTTGTAGTTTTTAAAGTTACAACTCTTTTAAACAAATAAGGTAATAGGCTTATTCCAAGAGTAGAAATCTTGGATTGTGTTAGATTCTTTCTTAACATTTAGTAAACTACTATTACAATAAGCTGAACAATATGTTAGGGGTTTAAAGACGGACTGGAGTCTCTGAGGTGCATAACTTTCTGCCAGGGATCGTGTACAAAGTGACAGTTACTGGTTCTTTATTTGAAAACAACCCACTTCTTAAAAATAAAGTAAAATTGTATGCAGAAAGTCAAATCATAAACTTTAGCCTAATAAAGATTATTTCATCTTACAGGGAAAATTCCTTAAAATATTCTGAGAGATATAAACCAGAATCAGATCTACTATAACTTCAAATTCTTGAACTGTTTCTAGCATCTTCTAGCCCCGAATCCTGACAACCTCTCACTTTTAAAACTCTGGAAACAAGACTAGAGTACAGTTATAATGGCAACATAGTAACATTTTCTATTTGGATCTTGTGGGGAATGGAATTTTGACTGAAATCTTTGGACTAAACTCCATATTAGGCGTTGGCTCATCATCAGTAGATGTACCGAGAAACGGAGAACACTGGGAAGGTTTAGGCTGCGTGATTGTTTGCCAACACGCAAGCAAGGGCTCTGTTTTCTCCCATCAGATAAAGATATGGCTTTGTTGATCTGAGACTAGTTCAAGATACAAAAGAGATTTTCCTAGTTAATTTTTTGGTGTGATAAGATCAAATAAACAGTCTCCCCTAGGACACTAAAGTCCAATATTAAGCTTAATATGTTAACAGTTGATAAGAATATTCCCATTTTAAAATAATACTTATTTAATTCCAAATAATTTAATTTTAATGGTGAAAATTCAGAGCTGATGCCAATTCTGCATAAAAGACATCTTTATACATACTCTACAATGAATTTTGTAAAGAGAGTATAATATGGTATTAAATCATACCTAAGTACAAAGCATAGCTTCAAAAATCACTAGCTCTGCATTTTCCCTCTTATTTTTTTTACATGTGTAAAATGAGGAAAACATAGTTAGAAAATGAGCTATTTGTAATATGTATCAAATGAGATGACATAGGTAAAGAATTTAGCAATGTGATCATACACACCAAGAGCTCAATAAACATTAGCTGTTTTTGACAAAAATATAGGGGAAATAAGAGTAACAATAACAATATGAGTGAGATTAGAAAAAACATCTTTTTCATGAAATTCATCTGTCTTAAAATTGAAGAACACTTGTTTCTCTTCTCTCATCTCCCATCCTACCCACAACAACGAGAGGGGGTAAACTGATATATTTATTTTCTGTAAAACATTCACATTAATATGAGCCAATTAGCTATTCTATAAAGCTCTCAAAATAAATCTTTCAATTTATTTATTTTTTATTTTTTAAATTTATTTTTGTGAGACAGAGAGAGATAGCACGAGCAGGGGAGGGTCAGAGGGAGAGGGAGATACAGAATCTGAAGCAGGCTCCAGGCTCTGAGCTGTCAGCACAGAGCCCAATGTGGGGCTTGAACCCACAAACCATGAAATCATGACCTGAGCCGAAGCCAGACGCTTAACCGACTGAGCCACCTAAGCGCCCCTCAAAATAAATCTTTATTGCATTTTATAAACATCACTGTTCAACTTTATTCCCAGTGTGTTTTCCTTAAAAATCTTAGAAAATCAAAATAAAATTTGCATTTCAAATAGACTATTAAATCTTAACAGTATCTTTTCTTCAACTGTGAATGTTTCTCAACTGTGGAATATAATAAAATTTCACCATGAAAGTAAGTATTTGTTGATGTTCAGCAAGACCAATCAGAAAATAAAATGGCTGTGGTCTGCATCAGTCTGGACAGGAAGCAGCAATAAAATGATTCAGTGCTTTCAGTCCAGGACTGGAAACTCAGAGACAAAGAATGTTGCAGAAAATGAATTATGAGGAGAAAGAAAAGCAATGGATATAACTAATCTTATATTTGTACAAGAAAGCAAATTAAGTATTTTCAAAATTTTATGATAGAGGACAAATATGTCAGGAAAATGCTAAATTCTTAAGGGTTACTGATTGAATAATGATTTTAATTCTTAAACCTCTACATGCTATATTTGAACTTTTAATAGTTTTACTTTACATTAACTATATACACTATCCATCCCATGTTTTAAATTTTAATCTTCTAGAGTACATATGTATAATAGCGGGAAGGCATTAACTTAACAAGATGCAAAATAGCCACTAGAACAACCTTCAAAATATGTTAAAAGTCAATTTTAATTCTCTGCATTTTTAAAATTTATCTGTTTAATTTCTACTATGTGCTGGGCAATGTATTAAGAATATGGTATGCTCTATAATTCAACCTTAATGACAACCCTATCAGGTGAATGATATTGTATTAATTTTACAAATGAAATAACTTAGATTCAAAGAAGTTGGTACTCTTACCTATGGTTTCATAGTTAAATACATAGGAGAAACCTGACTTTATAGCTCTTTCTGCCTACCTATTAGTTACATTCTGTTTGATTAAAAATAAAATTAGATTTGTATTATTATACATTTATATATTTTAAGGAGGTAAGTAGACCTTCAAGGTGTGCCACATAAAAATAGCATATTTCCAACTTTCCACTCCCTAGGCCGTAACACTCAAGTTTTTAGCTAATTATATTGATATTTATTTCCATACACCTAGAAAAATAAATTCTACTTTTTAAGGCAAAGTGATGCATCCAAATCACCACATAACAAATCAATAAGAATCCAGATCGCACAGAAAATATTCTCAATAGCAATTAAATTAGAAAAGAAGAAAGAGATTTAAAAAGTTTTTCTTATAAGTGGATTAGTTTTACTTTATTGCTTTACTTTTTTAAGGCAATCTTTAGATGCATACTATGCTATCATTATTTAATCATCTTGGAAATTATTTCTTTCCCTTCTATTGAGCATTTTAATAAAGATCCTAGTCAATTATATAGATATACACATATGTATGTGTATATGTATATTATATATATACATATATGATATATACTTATTTCTGTACATATAAAATTCAAGATAAAAATCATAAGAATTATTAAAAAAACAAGAGAAAATCCAACAAAAGCTACCAGTTTCCACAAAACTTCAAGGGAGGTTATAAATTGGAACTAAAAACTCATCCAAATGATTGGAAACCATAACATGTAAAACCAAATACTCTTTTATATCAGCAATACACAATGAAAAAGAAAATAAATAATCCTCTATTCACCATTACATAAAAAACTATAAGGTTTATAAATAAATTAAGAATATATTAAAATGTTTTACTTAAATACTTAAAAATATTACTTAAGTATTATAAAAGAATATAATTTAAGTGAAAAATGGTGAGCTGTATCATGTTTAACCATGGGAAGGTACAATATAATTTTCTGTGGTGGTAATTTTCTTTTTTAAATTTTTAAAAAATGTTTATTTTTTGAGAGAGCAAGTGCGAGCAGGGGAGGGGCAGAGAGAGAGGGAGACACAGAATCCGAAGCGGGCTCCAGGCTCTGTCTGAGCTGTCAGCACAGAGCCCAACACGGGGCTGGCACCTATGAACCATGAGATGGGGCACTGAACTGACTGAGCCACCCAGGTGCCCCCGTAGTTTTCTAAGAATGAGGCAAATTATTTTCTTCAGTATAATAATGCTGAATAATACAAAATTATGTGTATTATATGTCACACACACTGTTACTGATAGGAAATGGGATTAAATTTCTTTGCATGTAAGTGGGATCAAGCCTACTGAGTCAATGTAGAAGGAATGCAGGATCTTAGGAAAGAGAAAGAGACTGAAAGAAGAAGAGAGGAAAGGCAAAGTGTATGACTGAGGGAAACACTTGAGAGAACAGACATAATGTAGCCATTACAGGGCTATGGTTTTTATGTTTTGTTTTGTTGCCATCATACGGCTGTGGTTCCTATGCAATCTAGTCTCCCCTTCGCCCATCAAAGCTTCTCCCATTTCTCTCTTACTGACTGATGCTGTTGCACATGTGGAATTTTATTTAGGTGAGGTTTGCAACTGCGGAGAAGTTGGCTGATTATTTGTCACAAATATAAAAATAAAGGATAAAGTCTGTTAGTAGAAAATCAGTGTTGTGTCTCTTCACACACATGCACGCACACACTGATACGCATATTTATATACATACACATATATGTACATACATATACATGTTTCAGATCTATAGGAAACAAAACCAATATTGTATGTGTATTTTTGCATATGCACATATATGATTAATATTAAGAAATTGACTCTCATAACTGTTGGGACTGGTCAGTCTAAAATTCGTAGGTTGGAAAGTCAAGGCAACAGTTAATTAACTGTTGAGCACAACTGCCTTTTCTTAGGACAAACCTCCGTTTTTGCTCGAAAGGCCTTCAATTGTTGGGACCAAACCCATTCACATTACTACTGAAGGCAATCACCTTTACTTAAAGTCAGCTCATTGTAGATGTTAACAGTCTATCAAATACATTCACAGCAACACATCGATTAGTATTCATTAACAACTACATGCTATAGCCTAGCCAAGTTGACACATAAAACTAACCATCATACCTACAAAATGATAATGAACACCCAATTTTAAAAATATATGACCTGCATATACTAATCAATATATTCCATTTAGTTAACTGAGTAATTTATACATTTTAACCAATCTCCACAACAACCCCATGAGATAATTTATAGAAAAGACAAATTAATTTAAAGATATTTAGTAATATACTCATGATGATCCAATTAATAAGAATCAGGGGTGAGACTCAAACTTCGTGTGCAAGTTTTTCCAATTTTGGAACAGCTCTGTACACACACACACACACACACACACACACGTCACATTAATTAAAATAAGAATCTATTGGAATTCTGATTAATTAAGATTTTTCTTTTATCCACAGTCCTACCCTACCACAAGTTCGATTTAGGACATTCTTTGGATAATGTTCCCTGGCACATCACTGTTCCATAAAAATTATCAAGTGAGTGCTTATATAAACAAATGAGAAATGAATGAATGAATAATATGTTAGTAGGTTGTGCTCTTTTCTCAGTGAAATACTGCAGTTATTTTATCGATACTTATCCTTTCCAAGAGAAAAGGGAAATACTTTGCAGTATAGAACAAGATGGAGTTCCATCAACTTGTGATTAACTGCCAGATGCACTAAAATTTAAGGAAATATGCTAACCCTCTGTACCAATATTTTGTTATGCTAGAATACGTATCTTTGCGTAGGAAATTACTCTACTTTCCACCTCTTAGATTGCGCACAAAATTACCCTTCTTTCCACCTCTTTTCTTAAATTATTTTGATAAGAAAAAGACACATTAGACTTCACATTTTGAGACCAAAATATTAAAATACATATGTAACTGGTTGAAAAATAAGCACAAATGCCTTTTACTCAGAAGATGATGCTGTATCAACAAATCCCTTGTTTTGTGTGTGTGTGTGTGTGTGTGTGTGTGTGTGTGTGTGTGTGTTTTGCCAAAGTGGTGGATTAAAAGTTGGATGGCACTGCACGGAACATCAATGAATAAAGAAAGAGAAAGGGATGCATGGAAGACTAAGTTGACAATTGTGCTAATGAATTTTTTAAAAGTTTCCTCATTTTGTGTGGCCCTGGTTGTGCTATTTATAAGGAATGTGAGGCAGCCCTAAAGCCTGCACTTCGAACTATCAAACTCTAAGAAAGAGCTAAACAATGCATATCAAAAAGAGCCAGGGACTTTGTAGGAGTGGAACTTTTCTTCTTGCACCAAACCTAGGATGTACATTTCCCTGCATTAGTTGCTTTAATTGGTTTTAAGTTTAGAAAATTTTTTAATGTTCATTTATCTTTGAGAGAGAGAGAGAGAGCATTAGTAGCTGAGAAGCAGAGACAAAGGGAAACAGAATCTGAAGCAGGCTCCAGGCTCTGAGCTGTCAACACAGAGCCCAATACGGGGCTCAACCCACGATAACAGAGCCCGAGGCCAGGCTCATGAACCATGGGATCGTGACCAGAGCAGAAGTCGGACACCACCCAGGCGCCCCTGAGCCACCTAAGCACACTGGTTTTAAGTTTTAAAACAAAAGTCCTTTGTTTAACTTTTGGCCTATGGTTTTAGCTTTAATGACTGGATATTGATAGGCAGCTTGACTTCTTTCAAGTAACATCCTTAAGTTTAATGAATAATAGGTTGATAAAGACAGTTGAAACAATAAGGATATATCGGTATCTATCTCCATCTATGGACATACTGAATTTATAATAAACAATTTATTTCATTAAAAAATAACTATAATATGATATAAACCCATACTTCTTCTTTACCCTTCTTTTTTAAAGTCCAGTTAAGCTCTGTGACTTCTTAATCATAAGGATAGAAATTCAGAAGCTTTTATGGGTTTCCCCTCTTGTCCAAAAGTAGAAGGCTCTTATGAAAACTTTCATAAGCCCAAATGGTATAAAGCAAAGAAGTGATTACCATTAATTTATTTGGAAACCTTTTTGACCATTCCCAGACCTAAAAAATAACCTCTCTTAGGTTTTTCTGATACCTTTAGGCACATCTTGCTAACGGATGTACATAATAAATTGAGACAAAGTACAGATGCTCACAGACAGAGTTCAAAGCTATGGCAGCTTTGCCAAGATGCTGAGTGTGGTCCTTGGGAGGAGTTTGGGGATGAGGCTGTCACTGCTTGGGGTATGTCCTGCCTGTGTAACAACAGCTTGCTGCAAAACAGACATTGAACACTTTCTCTTTTCTCCCTTTTTTATAAAAGTAAAAATCTTTGGATTTCTTTTGGCTAAGAAAAACAGGTACTAATGTAGATTTTCATAAAACGCCAAGTGGCACGATGCAAACTTCGCAAAGCGGAAGATAATCTGTATCCTATCTAATTTGAAAAAGAATCTTCTGGCAGAGCGACTTACTTATGCAGAAGTAGCTGACAAAATTGATGCCTGGCCTGAGTTCTTGCACATTGACTATAAAAGCATTGTCTGTCCGTTTAATTGTCCCTGAAGTTATTGTTTCTAGTCCCTACTTCTACTGACTTTGTAAATAGCATAATTGTTTCCTTAAAGAGAATTTCTGGGTGATTTGTAAAAACTCTAATAGAAAATTTCCAAATTTCCATATCTGATTCAAGACTCCAGGTTAAGTTTGTACAAGTTCTCTGTACTGAAAATCAAGATCTTACTTTTTTCAATGTTCTTTAGAAAATACAGCTATGATTTCTGTTGCATTTTTTTAATAACCTAAATATTACCAGTCAGGTAAAACACTCTTGTTGTTAATTTATGGAACATTTACTTTTTTGTGCAATGGGAAAGATGTCCTCAATCTGCTCTAGAATTCCTTCCAAAGTCAAAGCACTTTCTGAGAATTGCTTAATCCTAATTTAGCCTTATGTTGATTTTTTTTAAAGAAGTAATCCAAGAGAATGGGTTTCCTCGTGCATCTGTTATTTACTTTCTGAAAATGAAGGGTGATAAAAATAGGCTGAACAATGTGTATATGCTCCTCACCATCTATTTAACCTGATGAAAAGAGATCCAGGAGGGAAAGTTCTGATTAGCACAGGGCAGAGAGTAGGTACATGGAAGAGCAATCAGAAATATCTGAGAACCCTTTTGTGGACATTGAAACCACGGCACATACTAGTTATTTAAAAATCCTCTCCAATATTGACTGAATGATTAAATGGAAAAATAATATATCAACTCATTTCTGGTAAATGATATAAAATCTAATCAGCTCCCTTTTTCAGCCAGCCATTCCTTAAAAAAACAATGAAGCTATATGTGGAATACTTCTTCTCAAGTACATAGATAAGATCATCTTGAAAAGAGCAATTGTTATGGGTTTGCTTTTTTTCCTGACAAAATTTGGAGGAGAAAAAAAATCTATATTTTTTACACCTCAGTTCATCCATGAATGCTCTAGAAAATATGTAATTATTTATTTGAATTCTCATAAAAAACACCACAGAGACACTCAGTTAAAATGAGAAGAATTGATTCTTTAAAATCAGAGGGATTCGATACCTAAATGATATAGCAACTTTCAATCTTGCTGTGTGAATAAACATGAGATAAACATGAAAACAGAAATGTGTTTCATCTGAAAGAATACCAGACTCTGTTAAGAAAATTAAGACATGGGGTTTGGTATGCACTTGAGCTTGGAGTTGCCTTCCATCAGCGGTAGGTACTTCTTTTTCTGTGTTTCCACCTCCCTGGTGGGAATCTAGGTGTTATTTTGAAAATTGGGCTGCACAAAAGAGAGCATTCTCAGTTATGCTACCCCTGAAGTAGTTTTAGCATGTCTTAGTAACTACACACTAACCAGTTTCATATCTTTTACAAGTACACCATTATCTTTTAATATATTTTCAACCCTAAAATTTGGAAAGTTGTGACAAACATAGTTTTTTCTTTTCTAACCATTTATTTAGCAGAAAAACATGACCGGACTTGACATGGTCTTTATTAACTCAAATAATTTTGGTTATTGTTTCTGAGGCAGTTTCAGTGTTATTATTTAACTTCATTTATTAATACTGGCTATTTAACCCCCAGAATATGATTTGACTTGAGGAGACACAATAATTCATCATTTTAAAAATAGGAAATTTAAAGAAGTCTTAGTTTAGCTAGTACAAATGGATCTGAACCATAACCCTCAGATTTGACATTTAAGGTCTACGTTTTTATTGTTGGCCTGAGGAAAGAAAAGATGTCTTAATCCAGTGTTATTTCATCATTTAGATAGCAAAAGAATTTGTCAGGTTTTTCTTTCTCAGTCTATTCATCTTTGACATTTCTTTCCTTCTACTCAACAGCAAAAAACCATTACTAAAACCAAAACCAATAAGGAAAATTATTGAAACCTATTTGGCAAGATCAATTGTATTTTGGTAGGTTTTCCTCTATTAAATTTAAAGTTCACAATGAGGTCACATTTTAAAAAATTGTAATATAATTCAATGCAATTTTCCCTGAAGGGGAAAAAAAGAGGTATTTAAAATTTTTTGAGTGACAGGATTCATGGAAGATTAATCATTGTTGTTTGCATCTATTTCATTTTGAAATATAAGTAGCAAATTATTGAAAATTTTTGAATGAGAAGTGACATGACCTTAAATAAAGTCCTGGTGAATTTTCATGGGACACTGTACAAACTGATTTTTACCTGAGGTACAAAGTTGAGTTTTCACCCTGCATGAAGATTCAGAATAGATTATTATATATTTTCCTTTACACAAATGCACAGTGAGATCTATATTTTCATTACAATGTTAGAATGTATATTTAACACAGCTTTACATGTGCATAATCTCTAAGAAGGCATTCATTTATTTAATATTTATATCAGTGTTTCAGAGCATATATTTTGAAGTTCAACAACATCCATATTCAGTTTTATAAATGTATATATACACGTGTACATGTGTATGTGTGTGTGTGTGTGTGTAATGTGCAAAAATTTAATGATTTTTTTGGGGGTCAAAATTTTATATACTGTATTTACCTCTGAGTGACTTCTATAACTTACCAGACTAAGTTTCCTTTCAGTAAACAAAACAAAACAAAACAAAACAAAAGACTTGAAATTACTGAGTGTTTTCAAAAGAATTCATTCATTTAATGAACATTTATAAAACATCTACTTTATTCAGACACTATTACATCACTGAGAATACAACAGTAAGTAAAACAGACCCCCCCAAAAAAATCCCAGCCCTCAGTGAGGTAACAGTCACCACCCAAAATAAGTAAGGCAGATATGAATTTAGGTAGGTAACAAAAAGGGCCAGAAAAGCAGATAGGAAATTCCAAGGTGGGGACCTGTAATTTTAAATGGAATGATCAAAGAGAAACGTTGCTGAAAGAATAACATTTTAACAAATACCTGAAGGAAGACAATAGTAAGCCAAGTCGATAATTGGAGCAGAGTATGTTAGTGAGATCAATCAGCAAGAGGATAGACCCTCAGGCAAGGAGCATGCCTTTTGTGCTCCAGAAAGAATAGGGGATCCTGTGTCCATAATTTACTTTCTCACAGATATTTTAAAGGTCAATTTCTAAAGTTTCATTTAAATTGCTACTTATAATTAATACATGAATAAAATGAGATTATATATAGATAATATCCTAAAGAAAATATTTTGATATTCATTTTGAGGAAGACTTGAATAGTAAAATAATATCTAGAGTCTCACGCTGTTCAATACTAGTCAGTCTTCCTTTGAAGCATTGCATGGAACTTTTCATATTTTGTTTTACTAGGCTACAAATAACTAGAGAACCCAAGGGAAAACATTAATATCATGAGGGAACTTAATGCCATATCATGTAAGAGCAATGACACGATCAAGAATGTTGACTTTTAGGAGGGGGAATAAATAGAGCAGAGATTATAGCTCTCAACCATTTGATGTTTTGCCAGAAATAATCATGAAACTTCAAATCTGGAAATCATGCTTGAGCTCAACTCTTTATTTACATGTTGCTTTTACGTAGCCAAGGTAAAATTAGCCTTTCTATAAGTGACCAAAGAAAGTAGAGCCTGAATATGACTGAATAGTTTATAAATACAGTGTTTCTAGAGTCCTGCTTAGAGCATGCATTGTTGATCTCAGTTCGTCTTTACAATAACCTGAAGATGTTGCCATCATCTCTATTTTGCTGCTGAAGAACCCAAAATTGCAGGGCATTAAGTTACCTCCTCATCATATTTCTGGTAAGAATTGGCCATCTCTAAATCCCACATTCCTTAAGCCTCCACTGCCATCCAGGAATCCTGTTATGGTACAAGGAAGAGCTTTCTAACTAACCGGGAGAGTGACTGAGTTTGGAGTTATGAACCTCACAAGGAAATGAGACTAATATTGCTCAGGTGGTCCTTGATGGTCTACATGACCGTTATTGAGGATTTATACATTGAGTAAGGTGTGTCAATAATGTATTTCTAATATCCCCACTAAAGTTAATGCTTTGTGACTATAAGTTGTATATATGTTTAAAAAATCAGAATACTTGAGAGTAAAAAGTTGTATATAGTCGTATTTGTATTCCATACATTTTTGAATTAATTAGATTTCATTTTTATAGGCTTATTTCTCCAAATCAAAATTGATGGGCTAGTAACAAGACAAAAACCAAAGCTAGACTTTGCAGATATATTTATTATTTTTCAATTGCTTCAAAACCTAAAGACATCTCTTGGCAAAGATGCAGTTGAACATCTAATGATAGCTACTTTACCAAATGGTTTATTTTTTTTATTATCTAAAATATTTGATTTAACTAAAATCTTCTACAAAATCTATTCCTTAACATTTCTCCCTTCACATGGTGCATCCCTTAGTGACACAAGCGTGATGTGCAAGCTTTTGGGACCAAAACACATTCTATTAAATACTAGAATATATTTTCCAACCTATTTTTAATAAATAAAGTTCTTTGTTAGTATGTTAGTTTATGATTCCCTCTGTTTCTAAATGAATAGCAGCAGGAATTCTTAACTACTGCTTGGATTCACCACAGAGAATAGAAACTTCAAAGACATATGTATGCTTTTAGGTTTGACTTAAAAAGGAGACATAGGTACATATTTTGTAAATAGTACTCAACTTATGTGTGAGAGATTAGAGCTTGTTATACACTTCATTAAAAATGTCCCTGCCATTTGATTTTCTCAAAATATTGATATCATAAAATAATGATTTTCTATTTGCTCTAATGTTCTCAACCTTGACTGCTTATTGAATAAATATCTCTACTTCCCAGATGTATGTTGTGTCTTTTCCATATATGAATAAAATAGACTGTCTTATTAAAATGAAATAATAGTCCTGACTATAGTAGTTGACACTCATGTTGAACTTATTTTTCACCAAGAATTACTCCTATTGAACTAGATACTATGATTGTCTCAGTATGAATCATGCTTCTTTTAGAAAAAAATTCTAGATCTTTACACTGTGGTGTGGATTTGTCCTCTGGTCCTCCAGAGGAACTTTGCTCCCCAACCACATGCCCTGAAATTAGATAGAGATCATAGACAGGCACATAGACAGATAGATAATAGGTAGATGAAGCAGTATGGAACCAACTTAAATTAATTCAAGGAAGAAAAAGGTTGACTTACCTAAAAGAACAACTGGCAACTCAGCCTAAAATACTTGCTTTCAGGTCACTTTAGTTTTCTTTGGAATGAATATTCCCTTGCTTTTAATTTAGCCAACTAAATGCTTGTTCGTAAGATTTGCTCAAAATAAAGACAGTCCAAAGGGAATTCAAATCTCAATCTTTTTAGATATTGAAACTTGGACGTGGCTTTTAAATGAAATATTTCCTTCAGCTTCAACCATTTAATAGCTATAAAGCCTCAATCTAGAAAAAAAATTTTGTCTTGAGTTTAATCCACTGCTTCTCACTACATTATCATTTCTTTTGTCACAAAAAGAATGGTTTGCCTAAGTAGAACATACTGTTGTATTCACATGTTTATCTTTCTCTGAACTTCATTGTTGATCTAATATCTCTGAAAGTGTTAAAGCTGTTCAGGAATATGAGCCAGCAGAATCATTGCTTTTTACTTGCTCCCCAAATTTTCATGACCAAATCTTGCTCACGTATCATACACACCATGTTTCTTTAGAGTGCTACCACTTCTTTATGGTGAATCTTCAAATTTATGGACAACTGCTTGTTAAAGTTTTAGCTCTAAGTAGGTTCTAGACTTGTTTACACATGGTGATGAAATTCTTATCATGCTGTGAATTTCAATGCTGTTGTCAACTCTGCTATTTATTCTCAGGTTCGCAATGTCCTTATTCATGTTTGATTTTTTGTTATTATAAATCAAATTCCAATTTTTCTATAATATTTGAATTAGAAAACACAGAATGCAAAGGTTTTAAGTTCCTTGTTAATATCACTGCTTATGTATTAAGAAAGAAGCCAAAATAAAATTTGAACAAAGTCTGCATTACAAAAATTGAACGTTACCAAAGAAGGGCCGTAAACTAAATGTAAGTATTATGGTAAGATTGAAATTTCCATGTCAAAGGGGCCATTGTAGCTGTCATAGGAGAGGCCTAGAACAATGCAGTATATTGACCATCATAATATTTTGATTTTTATTAAGAAAATGACCCAAAATTATAATAGTGGTTAAGTTTAAAAAATTATTTTATACAAGCTAAACAAGATTGGAGTAGTAATTGGGAAAGTTTAGGGAAACATTTTTCATGTCTGAACTGCTCTCTGTATATACTCAAATAAGTTGCTAGTGTGGCATAGGTCCAATCTGTGGCCCTCAGTGTATGGGGTTTTGGTGCTGGAAGCCATTTCTGAAGTAAGGTGGGTTTGCAAGGCAGAGGTCTCCTGCTGTCAGATGGCCACCTACGGCTACACCCACTCAATTTTTGCTTGAGCACCGACTCCCAAAGTGCCTGGCTGACTGGTATCGACCTTGTGAAGAAACTTATAGGAGTTTCTTCTTTTGTGATTATAGGAGCAAATATTACATTTTCTGAAAACCTGTTTTTCTTCCCCTCAAGAAAACAGGCTATTGACCCCTGCTCACAAAGGAACTATCTCTTGCTTTTGCTAGGCTAAAAACATTGCCTTGTATTTAAATGCTAAAAATACCTTCCTTCCCCATGTGATAAGCATCTAGTCACCTACTTCAATCACTATTGGTAAAGATTATGCATAGTCTTCTACCAATCTATGTTCCTGGAAAATTTTACGTACCAAAGAATTTGTCATCAGAAATCACTGTCTAAGGCAATTGCCCCTCCTGCTTTTCACCCCTACATTTTTTCAATAAATACAGCTGACTCTCGGGTCAGTGCAGAGACGCCTGCCTGGTGAGCAGAAAGAAGCCGAGGCCCTCTCAGTCCCTTTTGCTGACACCGTCCATCCTTCAGGGAGCCCTGGACCTGCTGGAGCTAGACTTGGGCACTTTGGGAAATTAAAAACAAAGTAAAACTATCACCCACAATCAGACCACTTCAGTGTTCTAGAATACAAAACTGCCAGAGTCCAGCTCCAGCAGGTCCAGGGTCCCCTGAAGGATGGACGGTGTCGGCGAGAGAGAGAGAGAGAGAGAGGTGAGAGAGCCTCACGTTCCTTTCTTGGTCACCAGGCAGACATCTCTGTTCAGTCTGCTTTGGTGTCTTTTTTATTGGTTAAGCAATAACAGGACATCAGAAAATAGAAATTGTTTACAGTTTCTAACTCTTAGTGGTAAGGTGTTTCAATCATCAAAGGTGTACAGAGACAAGTTTTACAGAAGCATTGTTGTAGAACCATCCCAATTTACTCTTGGCATCAGTCCCCAAGGTTAAGAAAGTAACAAACCCATCTTATTTTGTATGGGTTGGGTTTTGGCCAATAATTATGACTTTGTTTTTAATTAACATGTTATATAACAAAGTCATGTAATGCACTTACAGTAAGGTCAAGTAAATTTTACAATTAAGAGAATAGCAAGATGTTTTTAGTAAAACACAGGATAATATATATATTAATTAAGTTAGTAATGCTAAAACTAAAACATAGGTTAAATTGTATAAAGATAGGTTGGGAGTTATTTTATCTAGCTCATAAACCACCAGAGAAAGAATATTTGTTAACAAGTTGCTAGAGAAAGCTCTTTCCTTGATGTAAGCATAATGGGGGCCCTATGTGTGTTGACCTTGCACCTGGGTTTCTAATTTCTTATCCATCCTCATAGGTGAAGTCAGTACAAGGGAGGGTATTTGTGACTCCAATAGCAAAAATATATGCAGCAACTGATGTCAGGTCCTTGTCTGTTTCTTATCTCTAAGTTAGGCTCTTTTTCTCCAGGCCAGAGTTAATTGTAACTCTTGTGTTCTTAGCCCCCCTTATGTTTTGGGTCTGCAAGGCTCCTTAGAAGAGCCTTTTGGCAAACATCTGCAGCACTTTGATCTAAAATCCCTTATCCAGGGGCAGGAATATGCCTTTTCTTATGAAGTAACTGTGTGGGGAATATCGGCCTGATTTAGAACATTGTGAGGCCTAATCAATAGCAACAGGCTTAATTTCACAAGAGCAGTCGTAGCAGAAGGGGATACCAGCTCTGCCTCTCATGACAGGAGCCGTGCACGTCTGCCGTTTCCTCACTGTGACCCTGTCATCCAGCAAGGCTGGGGCGGCTCCCGGCACAAAACCTAGGAGGTAGGATTTCCCCAAGGGGGTGTTTTGTGAGTCTGTAATAATCATCTGGTTTTGAGTAGCACATAAATCTTTAAGTAAACATTATTTTATTTTAAAATATTATTCATGTTTTATTTTTTATAGCTAAGGGCATTATATTAAATATTTTAAAATGTATATGTAAAAGATGATATTATACATATGTTTTAATCCTAAGAGACAGTGAAATATTTATCTCATAGAAGAAGGGAATTTGAAAGTTATAAGATGGAGAACCACACTACTAATTCAGACAAATCTTCATCTCTTACCATCTCTATGAGAATTTGAGGAAAACATGTACACCTCTTGGGTGACTATATCTTATTTATGTTCAAAGCAGTAGCATCTAGAACAGCTGTTGGCACATAGTAGATTTGCCATATATGTTTTTTGATTTGGATCAATTGAATTAATTACCTGATGTCTATTGATTTAGCCAAACAAATGAAAACACTATGTAAATTCCTGTTGGGCAGCTCTCTGTATACAGAATCAATATATTCCACTGCTAGTATAAACCAAGGGCTTAAATTTAAGGTTCATGGCTTCTTTATAGCCAGCTTAAAATAAAAACATGGAGGAAACGACCTCTCATTGTCCTTTATGGGTCATTTGTCATTTGTGGAGTCCTGAACTAATTGCAATAGTCAGAAAGTTGAGTAGTAAAATTCACTGGGACTTTGGTCAGCACTGAGAGGTAGTGGATTGGATGTCTGGCCAAAATCATGTGAGTAGAGTAAAGGAGCAGCAGTAACCCAAAGGAAAGTTGAAACAGATTGTTAGGTAAGCTGTCAGCCACTTTTGAGATACGAAGATTATGGAAATTCTTCCCAGAAAAATTTACATGTGCACTCACACACACACACACACACACACACACACACACACACATTCAGTTTTATTACACATCAAAAATGTTTGTTTCAAAACCCACTCCCCTCCTTTTGATTCAGTGCTGGAGCTGGATAAGTATGAAGCAGCAGCCAGTAGCATTGAGACTACTCACCACATATGAAGCCTGCTCTACAGAGAAGAGAATGATGCTAGCCACAACGCTGGAGAACCAAGAGAAAGAGAGATCTGAGTCCTTTGACTCAATTGTACCTGAGACTTATTTTATCCACAGTTTCCAGTTATGTGAGGTAATAAGTTTGGCTTTTAATTTGTTTGGTTTCTATCACTTGAAACCAAATTAGCCCATTCAATACTTATTGGTAACTCTCAATATATCAAGAACAACTGCATTACGACATTAGCGAAATTATCTGGCCACAGCACCAACACATGACACTGCAAAATCCCTCTTAGTAATTAATTGTAAGCATAGTTTGTTTTTAGCCTAACAGAAAAAGAATGCATACTGTGGTACATGGATGCACCTGAATATACCTTGAAATGATTATGTATCTCATTTCTTGAGTGATAGTGGTCTGCTAATTTTATTATGTAGTACATGAAGACTATTCCCAATAGGAAGTTAGAATAAGGCCCACAAAAAATAAAATATTTAAACTCAGCTTGGGTAATGGAGATGAAGTTTATTGAACGACACTCATAAATATGCTGGCAGTCTGTGTACGACTCTTTGGTGACGATTGTTTTCTTGATGATTGTCAAAATACTATGCATATAATTCTTTAATTACATGTTTATTTGGAATGTATTTTTATTTATTGGGACTAAAATAAAAGTCATGCTAAGCACAACAATTAATTTGTGTTCTTTAATTTCTAAGCAGCTCTGCTTCTTGAGGGGAGTGTTGAGCAAATTTGGTGTGACCTCTTAAAAGCTTCAAATCACTGACCTAAATGGTCTGTAAATCCAAACTTTCTGTGTGGAAATAGATTTTCTCAGGCAGACTTTCACAGTTTGTGATTTTCTCTACTAGCATCTTAGCTACACACATGGAAAGTAATTTCAGTGAGAAGTTTGTATGTATGTTTTTTTCCTAAAGAGAAATATAGTTATGGTATTAAAACAAAGAGTACAAAATAAAAGTAAAATTTTGAAATATTTGGTTTTATAATAGTTATTAAAATAAATTAGAAAATTTACTCTAGTTTTTAACAACTGTTGAGATTCTGTATCATGTTAGAGAAAGAAATTCACACCACATGTATATGGCTTTTGTAATATTGTTAATTCTTATAGACGATGATGGCTTCACTAAATCATTCATGAAATGTAAGTTACCGTTGTTTTAATTAGAATTACAAAGTTAAAGAATAGACATGTCCCTCCACAAGGCTTGAGCCTTTCTTTATTCTTTTCTTTCTGCTAGATGTCTACAAGAACTTGACTTAGAATTGCATGTCTTTCTTCAGATTTATGAAGACATATACTTTTTTTTCAAACAACTTAACAGCATGTGATGTAATTATTCAAGCACTGAGGTCGGACATGCAACAGCTTCTGTAAAGATGTATGAAATCTTCTACTTCCCACACGTTCCCTTTAGTCTTTAAATTACATGAATCACAAAAGCAATTAAACATATAGAATATATATCAATTTTTTCTCCAAAGCTAATTTTCCCCCAATAAATTTCTTTCCATCTTAAATTTCAAGTAAGACATTGCAAAAGATTTTGAAGATAAGCATATTCTTTTCTTCTATGTGTTATCCCATACCAACACATTTGGATAACAACAGAGTCCTGTTTGTTTTTTAAAATATGCAGTATATGGTAGATTTATGGTAAAACTAAATAGTTTTAAAAAGTTTTTTTTAATGTTTATTTACTTTTGAAAGAGAGATGGACAGAGTGCTAGTGGGGGAAAGGCAGAGAGAGAGGGAGACACAGAATCCGAAACAGGCTCCTGGCTCTGAGCCATTAGCAAAGAGCCTGACATGGGGCTCCAACTCATGGGACTCTAACTCACAAACTGTGAGATCATGACCTGAGCCGAAGTCAGACACCTAACTGATTGAACCCCCCAGGCACTCCCACACTCAGTAGTTGTAATTCTGAAATTAGAAAAAAGTAAATTTTACTGTGCCTATAGTCAGCTTAACAGCAGTCTTCATTAAGTTCTTTAAACTAATTGAATTTATTGGGGCACCTGGGTGGCTCAGTGGATTAAGCATCCGACTTTGGCTCAGGTCATGATCTCACGGTTTGTGGGTTGGAGCCCCGTGTCAGGCTCTGTGCTGACAGCTCAGAGCCTGGAGCCTGCTTTGGTTTCTGTGTCTCCGTCTCTCTCTGTCCCTCCTTCTCCTGCTCACTCTGTGTGTGTGTGTCTTTCTCAAAAATACATAAATGTTAAAAAAATCAAAAAAATAAATTGAATTTATCATACAGATTAATTGCCTAAATAACATTTTGTTATTGTTTTACTAATTTAACTATTTTTTGAGACAAAAAGAAGCTATACTAAGAAGTATACATAGTTCTCTATCGTATACTAATATACATAGAGGGAAGCATACTAAGAAATTGATCAGTTGAGACCCAGATAAAAATTTTCCAGAGTAAAAAAAGTAATTGATCAATTAATATTTCTGGCCTAAGTCTATAAGCATAACTGTTTTACTATAGAGATGTTCAAATCAGTTAAAGACTGCTTTCTTTCCTCTGAATTCTAAAGATATTTAACATTTGACTGATTTTTTATTTGTCTTAAGGATCACAATGGTCAACTATTTGTGCATGTTGCCATAGTTACCAAATATCTTTTCTTAGGCTGATTAAGATTGCATGGTGAAAAACACTGTATTTACACTGATTATTCATTATACACATTGGCGGCTGAAGTTTAAAAATAGTATTCATACTTTAATTATTACGTGACCTGGGTGTAATGAGTGCTGATTTCATAGTTCCATTGGACTTTATGTACAATTTGATATAGCCCAGAAGTTTCTTCATGTTTTATTCCAAATGGTCAGTAACTTAAGGTGACTGGAAATACGAATAGTGTAATAATGATTTTTTTTCCTTTAATTAAAATTAACTTTATTTATACATATCATGTTCAGCATTTTAAGAAGAAATTTTGTATTTGGGGAAAATCTTTGATTGGAAATAGGGAAAAAAGGATAACATTAGCTAATTTTGTTTAATCCTATAATTGTAAGCTTTAAATATTCATATCATAATTACCAAAAATTTATATTCTGTGAAAGAAATTTTATTTCACTTACTTTTAGTTGTGTTACAAAGGAGGGAAAAATTGTTGGTGCTACTTTTTTCTCATTGTTTCCATGGGAAAAAAGGAACATACTAATAGAGAGATGATCTTGAAGGTGATTACATAGAAAGGTTTTAAACTATCTGACTTACAGATTTGTGAGAGGCTTTAATGTAAAAATTGACATCACTCTTCTAAATATATACATTTCTTATTGATATTGATCTGTAAGGCCAGGAAAATTCACATTAAATTGCCAGAGTCCGGCTCCAGCAGGTCTAGGGTTTCCTGAAGGATGGACGGTGTCGGCACAAGAGAGGGATGAGACAGCCACAAGTTTCTTTCTTGATCACATGGCAGGCATCTCTGCTCTGTCTGCTTTGGTGTCTTTTTTTTATTGATCAAGCAATAACATGACATCAGAAACTAGGGATTGTTTGCAGTGAATAATTCTTAGTGATAAGGTGTTTTAATCATCAAAAGTGCACAGAAACAGGTTTTACAGAAGTGTTTTTTAGAACCATCGCATTTGTTCTTGGCACCAGTCTCCCAGATTGAAAAAGTGACAAACCTATCCTGTTTTGTATGGGTTGGTTCTTGGCCAATATTTATGACTTTGTTTTTTAATTAATATGTTACAACCAAATCATGTAATGTTCTTACAGTGAAGTTGAGTAAATTTTATAACCAAGAATATAACAGGATGTTTTTAGTAGAAAACGGGATTAACATACATATTATTAAAGTTATCAAGGCTAAGATTAAAACATAGGTTAAGTTGTATATAGATAGGCTAAGAGTTATTGTGATTGGCTTATAAACTACAAGACAAAAAAGAAAAGAGAAAAAAATGTTTATTAACAAGTTGCTTGAGAAGGCCCTTTTTTTGATGCAAGCACAATGGGGGCCCTGTGTGTGTTGGCCTTGCACCTGATTTCCCACATTCTTATTCATCCTCATAACTGAAGTCAGTGTAAGGGAGGATATTTGTCGAATGTAGACTTTGGGAGGGGATCATGTTCTGACCCTGTCTTCTACTTCTAATCTCCTATTTAGGCTCCAATTTTCTTCGGACCAGACTTAAAAGGACTATGTTTTTGACCTTGTTTTTAATTCTTATCTCCAAATTAGGCTCCTTTTCTCTGGGCCAGACTCAAATGCAATTTTTATGTTTTTAACCCCTTCAAGTCTATGTTTTGGGTCTGCCAGGCTCATTAGAAGAGATTTTTGCCAAACATTTATAGTGTTTTGATCCAAAATCTCTTATAGATTTTGAAGGCCTGTAAGGCCTAATTAATGGCAATGGCTGATGCGGCTCTGAGCATTAAATAATCTTAATTTATATTAATATTTTAGAAGGAAAATAACACTATTTTTGTGTATTTTATGCCTAGTCCATATTTGGACAGCTTTGAAAATGTGGACTAGGGCCTGAAAATGGATCTAAATGATCTTATTTTGTCTTATTTTGTACAACTTACAATTTTCTTTTTAGGAAATAAAGAAATTGTCTCTCCATATTTCATCTTGCTTTTTTTTTTTTTTTTTGGTAAAGAAAATTCTAGCATTGGGTGTACGTACCCCTTCAAATCAGTACTTTTGTATCCTTTGGGTAAATACCTAATAGTACAATTCCTGGGTAGTAAGGTAGTTCAATTTTTAGTTTTTTGAGGAACTTCCGTACTGTCCTCTAGATGGCTGCACCAGTTAGCTTCCCACCAACAGTGCAAAAGTGTTCCCCTTACTTTGCATCCTCACCAACACCTGTTGTTTCTTGTGTTGTTAATTTCAGCCATTCTAACAGGTGTCAGGTGGTATCTCATCATGGTTTGATTTGTATTTCCCTGATGATGAATGGTGTTGAGCACCTTCTCCCATTTTGTAGTTTCTTTCAGTTTTGTTGATTGTTTCCTTCGATGCACAGAAGCTTTTTATCTTGATGAAGTCCCAATAGTTCATGTTTGCTTTTGTTTTCCTTGCCTTTGGTGATGTGTCTAGTAAGAATTTGCCCTGACCAAGATCAAAGGGGTTACTGACTATATTCTCCTGTAGGATTTTGATGGTTTCCCATCTTGCATTTAGGTCTTTCATTCATTTTGAATTTATTCTTTTGTATGGTGTAAGAAAGTCATCCAGTTTCATTCTTCTGCATATTGCCATTCAGTTTTCCCAACATCATTTGTTGAAGAGAATTTCTTTTATCCATTGGACATTCTTTCCTGCTTTGTTGAAGATTAGATAGAGAGAATACATATATATATATATATATATATATATAAAATGTTGTGGGTCCATTTCTGAATTTTCTATTCTGTTCCACTGATCTATGTGTCTGCTTTTGTGTCAATACCATACTGATAAAGACAATATTTTTCAGACCTCCAATCATTTAGTCCAATTACCCTGCTGCTTAGATGTGTGATGCTCACCACTCATCCCAGTCATGATGAAATATGAGTATCCTTCTCTCCTTAGAAATGAGAATGTGCTTACTTTTACAAGAACTACCTATGATAGTTAATGAAACTAAATGGTAAGCCAACATTCCAAATACACTTCAATTTCAAAATGTAATATGTTAAATCAGATTTTTATCATGTTCTCATATTTTGCTGAGCTGGTCACAGTTCAGAAGCCATGAGTCCCATGCAAGACTAGCACCATGATGTAGAAACATCCCCATTAAATGGAGTTTTTAAAATTTCTTCTAAAAACATATTAAAAATGATACTTTCCTTAAGCCTGAAATGTTTTCTGGTCATATTATATGTCCTAATGATTTCCTTATTGAAGACCACACATATCTGCAACGGCCAAGTGAAACCAATGAGATAATATCTTGGTTTCTCTGAGAAGCTTCTTAATAATTGCAGTACTGAATTAAGTTGCCTTCAAAGTCACTCCCAACGCCCCATTAATACTTCAGTGTAATAGTAAGCTTAAATCCCAGAACAACAAAAATATACAAAAGTGCAAGGGAAAAAAAGCATTACCCAGAACACTATATGTAAATATTTGAACTTCTCTTCATTATTCATATCTGAGCAGGATAAAATTACTTCTTCGGGTCATTGTAGGCCAGATGTACCAGGGATACACCTGACAAAAATTAATTTCAAATTGGATAGAAAATGACTCAACCATATGACTTATGACATTATAAAAATGTTAATATAATTGGGATGGTGGTCAGGGATTAATAAACAAATGCTTAGATAAGTAAGATTAAAAGGAGTGAATATAATGGTGATTATAACAAGAAAACTGATTAAAGGGAAGGAATACTATAAGCCCAGTGCAAATGATGAGGTTTATAAAAAAAGGAAAAGAAACATTTGTCCATGGAAAAATATATACATAGAAATAGATGCTACACGTGGTATGAGAATTTTAAAGAGTTTATATTTTGATTTAAAACATAGACTATATTCTTGGCTCAGTTAGATACAAGTAAATATCAAACAAATGAAAGGAACTGAAAAACTTGCATAATTACAAAATTTGAAAGCATGACAACATTTTCATGTTTGTTTCTTAGCCAAAGAAGCCATAGTGCTCCTAATAAAATTACCATAGAAATAATTTATTTATATTATCTTCCAAATGAAGAGTTTCAATATATGAAAACAGACTAATGATGGGGAAACATGGAATGTAATATGTTGTAAATTATTACAGAAGAAAGTGGCCATTATGCTCATTGGAGGTCAATGTTAGTTATATTATTATCATACAAGTTTATTAATGATCTGGAAAACTCAGTAAATGATATATTAAAATTTGCAGATGGCTCTGGTTATGAGTATATGCTCATAATATGATGCAGTAATTACTTTATTATTACTTGAATTTAATAGTGACACTTTTATGTTGATATGATAATACAGAGCTAAAAAATGAAATCGAGCAATGCACTTAGAAGGCAATAGAAGTCTGTAATGGGAACATTTAAATATTTTTAGATGAATGCAGCTCAGATAACCTTTAGCTCTGATCTCTTCTCAGAGCCTTCATTGGATAGGTAAAGGGAAGATAGTAATTCTGCATTATATTAGGTAAGCATTAAAGTTACTTTTTTCATGTATTATTTCATCAATTTAAATTAATCACTCTTTTCATTTCCATTGGAGGAAAGATTATAAAAGGAGTGGAGATCTCTATTTTATGGGCCACCAATCAAGTAATATAGTAGTAGTAATGGGTATGGTGTTGGCATGGTAGTACTATTACTATTACTACAACTACTAGATAATATTTATCCATACCTTTCTATGTGCCAGGTCCTGTGCTAAACACTCTGTATGCATTCAACTAATTTAACGCTTGCAATAAGGGATCTATTGTGCATTTTTATTTTTCTTGTCATTGTTACTATTAGTATTTGAATTGTTATAGACTTATAGCCTGTTTAATAGAAACACAGGAATATCTCTTCTAGATCAAATCATTACTTTGGGAGTACTGATGAATCAAATTTAAGAAGTCCAAGCATAGGGCATTATAAAGGCAGATTGCCCACAGCTTTCCACTATCAAAATTTTTTGAAAAATTTTATATTACATAGCTCATATTGAATGTTACTACTTGGACATCTTGGGAAGAAAGACACATTGTATAGGGAGACAGAAAACTCACTTTGTGATATATGACACTTGATCTTTGTCCATGGCTAGTACTCTGTAGTTGATTAGACTAATGATTTGCAAACCAATTAATAGTAAGTAAGTCCTTATGGTAAACTGCTACCGACTTCAATATGAAGAGTTTCAATACATGAAAGCAAACTAATGTTGGAGAAACATAGCAGATAATAAGTTATAAATGCTCAGAGAAGAAAGTGGCCTATATGTTCATCAGATGTCAGTGTTAGTCACTTTATTAGTCATATAGTTGTTAGTCATACCCTCATTAAGACAGTCATGCTAAATTGAGGGGAGAGTTGATTAAATTATATGTATAACTTTGTAACTTTTTAAAGTTATAACATACATATGTGTATAAACTTTTAAGCCTATTTCTTTTCATAGCCTGAATCCTCTTTGTTTGTTATAAATTGGCATTGGCTTTTGCCATTTGGCATTTTCTTTACAGTACAGTGTACTGTCAGCTTTGTCTTAATATGTTAAAATATAGCTCCAAAATAAACTTTATGTTTCTTGAGTTCTGGATATACATATAAAACTAAGGCAGATAAGAGGACTCCTAGGTGGGTCAGACTGTTGAGTGTCTGACTCTTGATTTTGGCTCAGGTCAGGATCCCATGGTCATGGGATTGAGCCCCACTTTGGGCTCTGAGCTGATCGTGGCATCTGCTTGGAATGCTCTCTTTCTCTCCCTGTGACCGTTTGCCCCTCTCCTCCATTCGGGGTCTCTTTCTCTCTTAAAAAAAAAAAAACTAAGGCAGATTACGATATGAATTAAATGAATACTTGATCAGTTTCAAGCTAATATATATTGGATTTTATAGAGTTCCAAACACTGAAAATTTCAGGGTAACTACACTGACAATCCAAATTTACCTCCTAAGTTTATTAGTAATACATTTTCATCTATGTATGCGAGTATGCGAATAGTAGATATTTGAGCTAGTGTCAACAGCACTAAAAAAAATGTCTGATAAAGGCAATAAAAAAGGAAAAACAAAACTGCTCTTAGCCTTTTAGAATTTTATTTAGAATTGCCCGATCCACTGGAGCATAATCATGTATCATCTATTGCAAAAGGCATCAGTCATATTCCTAAATAGGCTCTTTGCCAAGTTCACTTAACTGATGCTACCATGCACTGAAGTTGGGATTTACTACTTGGCCTATATATTATATAGATTTACTAAAATGTTATTTCAAGCATGTAGCCCTAGAGGTCACTCAATTTAACTGTCCCCCAAAGTTATAATAATTGATTATAGAAGCAAATGGGTAGCATATGAAACTCATAGCCACAACTGAACTCCATTAAACACACTCACAATGTCAAAGACAGTTGCTTCTGGCAGTGCCATTCCTGTTATCATGTTGATCAAAAGGTAATGGGAAGTGACAAGCAATATCACAAACACTCCATCGTAAACAAAATAATCTTCAAACACTTAAGTGACCATGGTGATAGCCTGGTTTCATAATAGTCAAATCCAGCAAAGTCTTTTATAGCTTTCAGAAACACGCCTATGTTTTATAAGAACAAATCTCCCTCTAAGGATTTTGAATATAAGCTAGTAAGTTACTCCAAAGAATGAAAGCAAAGAAAAGTTCCACATACGGAATCAGTGTAAGGAACCTATTTCCATATGCAACATACGTTTGTTTATCTGACTGTTCTTTCTTATTACTCACATAAATAAAGATGCTGATGGTATGAATTCATTAAACCTCTTCTCTGTCTACAACATAAACTTTCAAGGTTTTATGAATTTATGATGATTTCCCTGCTTGGAATAATGTGTACTCTATTCTTACCACTGGAGGTCTCATCATTCATGATTTGCCTCAAATAAACTTTCCCTCTATAGCTTTCCCTAAACTTCTTCACTTCCAAGCACAAGCAATTGGCCCTCTATTTGTGCCTGTATATTTTATTTAATATCTATAGTATAATAAGCCATATATTTCAGTCTTGTAATTCAAGGCACGTCATATTCAGTATGTGCAAAATGAACTCCATGTTCTAGCCTTTCCAAGCCAAACTGCTCCTATTCTTGAATTGATTATGTGATTGTAATTACCATCTATTTATCTCAGCCACCAAATCAGAAACTTAAAAACTGTTAATAGTAAAATATAATCTCCCTCCTCAATTGTATTTGTACAAATGAAAACATGTCAATACCTAAGCAAAAAAACATGATCAAACATTCATAACTTCTCTGTGTCAACTTTGCCATCAGTATCAAACATGTTTGGGCTCCTCATCAGCTTCCTTTCTGACTGGCTTGTCTGAAAAGTGTCTCTCTTTATTTGACTATTTTGCCATAGGTATTTTCCCAACAAATCAAATATGATTTGATGGCATCCTCAGTAAGTCTAAAAATATCAGGGTATTCATGGACTCCTCACTGTGCCTCCAGGACTGACTCTTTTGTTTTCTTAACAGAAAATAATTGTTATTTTCTATAGCCAACCTAAACAATTATCCAGTCCTTTTTCCTGATACTTACTTCTGGTAAATACACTCTCCTTATCATTACTCTACAAATTAAATTTTCATGCATATATCTAACATATAGATTAACAGATTTACTGAGTGTTCACTATGTGTTGGCATTGTTTTAAGTCCTGAAGTTATGACAGAGAGCCCAATGCTAAACTCATCAGGCTTCACTTTATCTCTCACCTCCTTCACATGCTACTCAAATGTCATCTTCCAATTCAAGGTCTTTTAGAACTATTCTGTTTAAAATTTCACCCCATAAAACACTTCCTTTCTCTTTCTGATTCAGCTTTTCCCCATAGCTCTTTTAGTTCTAAAGCTATTATATACTCTAGATAGTTGCTTTTATCTCTTCTTCTACTCAAAAGTAACCTCGGTAAGGGCTGAGATTTTTGTCCTCTAGAAGTCAGAAATACAGCGAACAGCTCTAGTATGTGAATTATCCTCAAAAGTAAAGTGAATCTTACAAAACTCAAGCCAGTATTTTATAGTCCAGTTAACTGCTGTCCAAGTGGAATTTTTTTTCTCCACTGTCAATCCTAAATGATCTTAGTTTTATTTTATTAACAGTGAAAGATTTATGTAAATCCCTACATTGCATTTTCTATAATCCAATTATATTCATTCCCTATGTTAAGTCCTGCCTTGAATAACTCCTCTATGAAGCCCTTCTTGATAATCCTGGTAAAATTGCTTTCTCTTCTTTGTCTGTGACAAGGAAAAATAAGCAATGCTTCTTCGAAAGCATTTATCATAGTGTATGCAGAATTCACTTTAATTTTATTCACAGTTATGTAGCATTAGGCAGGGTGAAAAAAGGGTAAGCAAGCATTAGCCTGCATAATCAGAATTTCCCAAAGGATATTGTTACATTTTTTTTCTCCTAGAGAAGAAGTACAAAATTCACAGATTATATTTGTGGTTCAGATGAGTACATTTTTATTTAAAACTTAAACTACTAATATGAACAAATTTCCAAGATAGCTGTTATTTTGAAAAATGATGAAAATAAAAAACAATGCATCAGTTTTGCTTAAGGAATAATTTGTGATGAAATTATTTATTGCTTATTCTCTATCCATTTTTTTTGGCCATATGGATAGTTATATATAAAATAAAAACAAACAAATGCAGTTACATCCTCCTTTTGGTCAACATAAAAAGCTAGAGATATATTCTTATTTTTAAAATAGCTAACATTCTGATTATTTAGGGTAGTTGAGCTATTTGTTATGAGCTGTTATATTTAGACATTAAGTCCTAGAAGGAATAAGCTAATGAGAATAAGTACTTGAAGTGTGTGTGTGTGTGTGTGTGTGCACGCGCACTCATGCACACACATGCAACACCCTTGGGAAATATTAAAGTAACGTTCACTCAATTAAAAAATACTTATTGAACTCCCATGCTGTGTTTTATATACACTAGTTAACCCGATGACTATATTTCCTGCCCCCTTGGAAATTGCTGACTATTCGGGAGAAACCAAAATATTTTACTAAAATAACCAAATGCAATAAGTACATGTGCTGTGTAAAGAAAGCAGAGGGTGCAGCAATAGAAAAAGAAAGGAGCATAGATCTAACTGGGAAGGCCTTCAAGAGAGAATAGAATCTATGCTGAAGTACAAAGAATGACAAGGAACCATTCATAAAAAGAGACTCAATGATCCACGTTCCCCACGGAGGTGATGACTTGCTCAAAGGCCCTGAGGCAATAAGAAGGCCACTGTGGCTCTCCTGATATTGGAGAACAATGAGAAAAATAAAGAGAGTAGCATGACACGGGGTTAAAAAGGTTTGCAGACACCAGATCCTGCAGAGACTTGTAAGATCAGGTAGGAGTTCGCCTTTTACTCCAAAGTCAAAGGCCCTCGTGAACACGGATGCATTCTAGGTCATTATGCCCTTTCAGACAAATTATTTCATCCATCGTGCTATATTCCTGGGCACTTTTTTTTCCTGATGCATCATTTATTCCTTATTTCTCTCTGCAAAATAAGTTAAAACTGACTTTTGGACTTCTAATCTATGTTTCATCCCCAAGGAAATTAATATAGACAAAATCTATAAGCTCATGTGACCTTCACAATATTGCCTGGATTTCAAAGGAGCAGATAACAAAGGTCATTTAATCCCAAACAGAAAACTGATCCCCTCCAGGATAATTTCTCATAGCTGCAGAGCCATTTGTGGACCAACGAAATCTGCTGATTTCGGCATGCTTAAAATATATGGTTTTACATTTCCATTATACTTACACATTTCTCTTATATAATACCCTAAAGATCCTCATGAAATTCCCAGAAACCCTGTAAAGTAAAATGAACAAAACATTATTTTTCCAAGAAAAAAACTTAAATTGAAAGGAATAGATTATATAATAGCAATTCTTTATCATTATTATATAAATATCACTGTTGTGTGGGTGGGAATTTGCATAGCATTAGTATGTATGTCTTAAACATTCCATTGCTGGGCTATAACTTTGTAATAATTACAAACAGTATATAAAATACTAGAGTAATTGTTGAAATCACCAATAAAAATTTTCCCATGCCTAAACTTCAATCACTAATTCAATAATTTCTTAATCTGATGAATGCATCTCTGCATTACAGAGTATTGACATTACTCTGAATTACATTACTACAGACCAATTTGTACTTTTCAAATGTAAATGTCCAATTTCCACCAAAGGTTTTCTTTGAAAGAAAAAAAGAATACAAAAATGAAAAATGACATTCAATGAACACGTTAAAATTACTTCTCAATATTCACATTTCAAGGGAATAGACACATCTAATTAAAGTTTCCATCAAGTCTACATCCTTTAACTTTGTGCAGCCTTTAGCAATTTATTAAATTCAAGTGAAGGAAAAATACAGTTCCGGTAATGGTTTTTCAAGTGTGGTCTTAAGAACACCCGAAGTGCTTTTGACACTACAGATTACCAGATATTGTGATTCCTTAGATTTATTGTAGAAACCTGGAACTCAGCACTTTGGTAAGCATTCTTGTGATTTTGATTCCCACTCAGATGAGAGTTTTATAATAAGCAAACAGTAGGCAGGATTTATGTGATTGTCTTTACATGGAAACAAACAAAAAAAAATCATCTGATAGAAATAGCTCTCTGCCTATTATTCTTCCCTGATGATTACTGGAGGCCCATGGTCCTAGGAAAAAGGTGTTTGTGGAGGTGCTTTTCCTTTTTTCCTTTTCTACCCCCGGGCTGTAGAATGAAGGATTTATACCAAGTAACCTCATCTATCTTCTACTACCGAAACTTAATGGGAAGTATGGTGGTCATGTTCAAAGTCAGACGTGATGGGAAAAAAATTACATAATTGAAAATGAAAAATACTCCACATATTTATAAAATATGAAATTAAGAAGCTTATATTATAGTGGTAATACACATTGAAATTTTGCTGAACTGCTAAAGAAAGAATATAACTTCCAAAGGAAAATAGCCTGAAATGGAATAATCAAACAAAACTACAAAACTTGAATTAAATTGAAATAAATTAACTCCTGCGGCACCTGGGTGGCTCAATCAGTTGAGCTCAAGCCCCACATTGGGCTTAGAGGATTCTGTGTCTCCCTCTCTCTCTGCCCTTCCCCTATTCCTGCTCTGTCCCTCTTTCTCAAAAATCAATAAACATTAAAAAAAAAAAAAAACAATTCCTAAATAGCCAGAACTTAGATCATGTTACCTGGTATTCATTTAGGTTTTACTCCATACCAGAAAGTATTATAAGACTCTTTAGAGACTAACTCTTTTAATACTCAAACTATCCTAAGCAATAGCAAATACTATCCTCCTTAATTTACTAATAAGGAAATTTAAACATGTGAAGATTAAATAACTTCCTCATACTGAAATTTCCACAGCTACTCATTGCCACAGCTCAGATTGAACTTAAGCAGTCTGGCTCATGACAGTTTTACCATACTGACTCAATAAATGCAATCCAAAAGTTATTGACCTCTTATGTACCCATTTAAAAAAAATCCTTAATCATCTGTAGGTTTTTACACAGATACATTCTTAAATCTTTCAAAAGAGCCAATCTTCTCATGCAATCAGTTTGGTTACTTATCTAAAATAGAAATTCAGTGCCCAGGAGGCTTCTGGGTGACTTCTGGTTAAGCCACCAACTATTGATTTCTGGTTTGGTCATGACTCATGGTCATAAGATCGAGTCCCATGCCCTGCATCGGGCTCCCGGTTGAGCCTGCAGCCTGATTGGGATTCTCTCTCTCTCTGCCCCTTCCTATTTGTTCTCTCTCTCTCTCTCTCTCTCAAAAATAAATTAAAAAAAAGAAGAAACCCAGTGCTCAGACTAATAAGCCATATGTAAAATCCATTGGCAGACATTTTATGTATCTACAAATAGAGAATAGCAGTAAAGAAATGGACATTATAAAAAAATAGCTAAATGGACATACTTGAGTTGAAAAATGTAATAACTGAATTGAAAATTTCCCCTAGAGGACTCAACAATAGATTTGAAGATGGATCATTACCAATTATACAATTCAAAAATTAGAGGAAAAAATAACAAAAAAGGTACAGCACCTTAGAGAAATGTGGGACACTATTAAGCTCAAAACACTAAATGAGAATATCAGGAAAAAAGAGGAAAGAAACAAAAACAAAAATTCAAAGATAAAATGACTGAAACCTTCCCTAATTTGCTGAAAAACATTGATTTACACATTCAAGAATTTCAATCATCTCCAAGTAAAATAAACAAAAAAAATCACAACCAGACACATCATAGTAAAATTTTGAAAAGATAAAATTTCAAAAGAAGCAAAAGAAAAATGCTCATCTGATTCTATAGGAGGAAACCCCAATAAGATTCATCGGTGATTTTTCATCAGAAATACTGACAGCCAGAAAGCCGTGGATGCCATATTCAACGTTCTGAAAGAACACAACTCTTAACTAAGAATCTTCTATCTTCAAAAAGGAAGGCAGAATAAAAACAGAATTAGCCAAGTAGGGTGCTAATAAAGATGCAATAGTAAGAAAAATGACACAGTCACTAACTTCATCAATTTATATTCTAGTTGTTGACATGTTATGGAATAATTTGAGGAATTGATGACTTGTAGATCTATGGTGATTTTCTAGATGTCAAATCTCTATCCCCAATCACTATCAATAATGGAGCTATAGTTTTAAAGAAATCTGAGTATTTTTAACAGTGAATACTTTGGTAACACATATTATATTATTAATATTAATAACTCCATTTTTATAAATGGGAAATTCCTACAAAGCCAGATGGACTTCATATCATGAAACCAATATACTAGCTCTATAGGTTTAGCTTCAGGTAGGATAGCTCTATGATGATATCTAGCAGAATCTAGCAAAAAAATTTCCCCTCACTTGACTAAAATTACCATCTACACATTAATAGCTACTTCTTAGAAATAAAGCTAGTTTATGAAATTATTGGGAATGATTTCATCTTCTTCATTCTTTGTCAAAGCACTATTATTACTACCAGTGAGTAGGTAAGCCACGCTAAGGAAAGGTCAGATTAAGTTACTTGCCAAGGTAGAAACAAGTAGGTGGCAGAACTGAGATTTATACCTTTTCAGAATTCTGCAGCAAACTGAAATGCTTCTAATTCTTATCACATTGCCTTTTAAATAGTTTGGTAAAGAAAGGAAGGAATTCGCGGAATAGCTTAAGGAAACGGAATTTAGTATGAGATGGAGTTTTGATAAAAGTATAAAATGACATTAACATTGCATACACTTTACATAAAATTTAATCCTCTTGATCATTCAGAAAAACTCTGGATCTTTTATTACCTCTTATTTCTTATCAAGAATATAAATTTTGATTGTATTTGACCTGTGTTCTCTTCCTTGAGATCCCAAACAAATCAATTTTTGCTTCCCACAAAGGACGATATTTTCCATTGTGTGGATTCAAGTATTATATAATAGTTAAAAATCTACTTATCAAATAATAACTGGGAATAACACTTTACTATTATTACTTCTTTCTATGCATTTGATGGGATAAATTAAAGAGAATATTAGCTCTACTCCTAGGTTTGCTATGGAATATTCTATTAGGACATTCTAAGTGAGAGAAATTGAAAACTATTCCCAAAGACAGGTTTATTACTTAATTTTAGTACTTTTTCAAAATGAATTTTATATATATATATGAGTTATATATACACATAAACATATATCAGAATTTTTCATATAATTTATTGCAGTGGGCTCATATATAGTGTGTCCTAAGGCCTGAATAATATTCAGTCATTTGTGGACTTCTGGACATTTTTTTAATATGAAAATACTTTTAGTATGGTTTATGTAATGATCTCTAAGAGATTTCTAAGAGATATTTATTTGAGGAATGAATAATGGACTGGTTTTGTTCACAAAATTAAACAGATAAAAATGAGAGATAGAATGAATAATTTTACTGATTGGGCATGACTTTATTTATATGTTGCTGTTTCCTGAAGCCAAAATCTAGGTATTGGTGGGACCAAATTCCCTCAGAGGCTCAAAGGGAGAGTCCATTCTTACCTTCTAACTCCTGGTGGCTACATCATTCCAGTCTCCACCGCCTCCTCATCTGTGTGTGTGTGTGTGTGTGTGTGTGTGTGCGTGCGTGCACGCAATCTTCCACTGCCTCTTTCTTATGAGACACATATGATGGTATTTATGACTTATCTGGATAATCTTTAATTTCACTACATCAGCAAATACTTTACCATATAAAATAACATTCACAGGTTCCTGGTGCAAGGACCGAATATCTTTGGGGCCACAGTTTAGTCCACTACAAATGTAAGGAGGCAGTTTCTAAATGTGACATATGGTTTGGTTCCGTTATACTCTACTCTGGTGTCGGAAAAAACTATAGGAAGAGGCTGGTGGTTGGGGGAAGGACTGACTGCAGGGGAATGTAAAGTTTTACTGGGGTAATGAAACTCACTGTGTGTTTATTATGATGACGGTTACCTAACTGTTGCATGCATTTGTTAAATGTCTCAGAACGGTATGATAAAAGACAGAGATTTTAGTGTATATTAATTATATTTCAGCATAAACAAATAAAAGAAAAACATGACATGAGATCCCTTCTATTCTTATTGAATATGGCTTTGGTATAAGCCTTGGGAAGGTACTTCTTTCTTTTCAGTAATATCAGGTGGATCTGCCGCCATGCTCTCCTCTGTTTTACCTTCAAGTAGAGATAATACAATCCTGCAAAATTTTTATCTGTTCAAAATTCTTAGAACTCTTTAATGTTTTTATTTTTTTTCCTTTTATAGTTTATTGTCAACTTGGTTTCCATGTAACACCCAGTGCTCATCCCAACAAGTGTCCTCCTCCATGCCCATCACCCCCCTTCTCCTCTCCCCCTCCCGCATCAGCCCTCAGTTTGTTTTCAGTAGTTAAGAGTCTCTCATGGTTTAGCTCCCTCCCTCTCCCGAACTATTCCCCTCCTTCCACTCTCCCATAGTCCTCAGCTAAGTTTCTCCTGTTATACTTATGAGTGCAAACATATGGTATCTGTCCTTCTCCACCTGACTTATTTTACTTAGCATGACACCAAGTTCCATCCACGTCACTACAAATGGCCAGATTTCATTCTTTCTCATTGCCATGTAATATTCCATTGTATATATAAACCACATCTTCTTGATCCATTCATCCATTTAGGCTCTTTCCATTATTTGGCTCTTGTTGAAAGTGCTGCTGTGAATTGTATGAATTATGCTGATGCATAATGTTTTTCTATTCACAGTTTTCTAGCTCTTCCATATTTCTCCAAAAATTCTCACATTTAAAAAATATTATGGGTTTTTTATTATGAGTGGCTCAGTTGGTTAAACAGCAACCTCTGCTCAGGTCATTATCTCACAGTTTGTGGGTTTGAGCCATCTCTTTGCTCTGTCTTTCTGTCTCTTTCTCTTAAAGTAAACATTTAAAAATAAAACAATAAAACAATAAAACATTTTGGCTTTATGATTTGAAGTGGAAATAGTTTTCGCAAATATTTCCCATGAAACTATTTCTTAAACTTCTCCTTTATTATTGCTACTTAATACAGAAAGCACATGAACATACGTGTGTGTGTGTGTGTGTGTGTGTGTGTGTGTGTGTGTGTGTTTTGATTTAATGGATAGGATACCTTAGCTTAAACAGTTAGTTTTTTTAAGAGGGTATCATGTGAACTGAGATTGAGGTACAAGTTAACAGTCATATCATGCAATGAATGGCATGAACTCTGTACTAACATGGAACCCAAAGTCTCACTTCATACCTCTCTTCCTTGTAACCCTCTTACCCAGTCTATCACCAAGGCGTGTCTATTATCTAACGTACCTTCTATTTTATAACATTTGCCACTCCTCAATCTGTCTGCCAACAATGTCTTAGTTTAAGCTACTTTCCTTATCATGCCTGGAAAGGTACAATATTCTCCCTCTCCTACTAGCAACCCTCTCGGCCAGTTAATACACATCTTTTTGGTCCCCTCAAAACTTTTCTTTGCACTTTAGCCAGAGTGACCTGATTTAAAGGAAATCGAATCAGGTACTTTCTCCTGAGTTTTAGCACCTCGTGCCAATTCTCATTACCTTAGGAAAGACTTTCTTTGCTGTTCTCTCTGAACAGAATGCCTCTTATAATTATACAGTTTTTGGTACACCACGCATCTCTTATTCACAAGACCCATCACAATTGAAATTTTATCATTTTTGTTTATTTGATTAAAATCTGCTTTCTATCCTAATGGAAAGATCCAGGGGTTCAGAGACTGAGAATTTTTAATTTTTGTTTGCTATAGCATCCTCTATCAATATCTTAATTGTTGGAAAATAATGCTCTATTAATATTTTCATGTTTCTGCATGCTTGGTGCTTTCTGAAAGTAAATTATTGGCAACCTGAGTTAAAGGATGATTAAATGATAACTGCGACTTGGAAGTCAGAGATAGTGAATTCCTCCGGAGAGATTTACAGGTTTATCTGCTCTGGAGCTGCTTATTTGCATTCCAAACAGCTGTAAGAAATTCAGGAATCTTCCTTCCTCTTCCTAGAAATAATTTGTTTATGTTAGAGAGCAAAACTCCTTCTACCCTGTATGCAGAGGTGAGGAAAGGCAGACCTTCTGGCACATTCTATATAACTTCTGAAGTTCTGAGATTCTTAATTTTCAGGAGATGCTCTCCTGAACTACAGACTCCTCCCAAAATGCAGAGCCCGTCTGGCTCTCAGAGTACTGCCCCCATGGGAAATAAATAGGACATGAGGAATAAAGCCTAAGATTGCTATTATGCAAAACATTGGTCTTCCTCCTACCTGAACTTTCATGTTCATTATCATAATATCAAGATAAAATAAATATATGTAAAGCCTTACCCTGGTATTTTTTACATGGTAAATAATTTTTAAAGGAATAAATAATACATACAATGAATACATATAGGGTTCATAGCTGCATATATGTAATCATATTTCCCCCTAAATTATATATATGTATATATATATTTGGTATGGAACCTTGTAATAAGCTGTATATATTTATTATACACATTTTATTTGATTATAAAGAATTATATTATTTAGATATGTAGCTATCTTTCAGAAGTCCCCACCTGCATAAGCACTGGTTATTTTAAATGTCCCTATTCAATTTGTTCTTAGTTATTTGACTCTTGAAAATCTGAAATTTCCCTTATTAAATAAATGACAAAATCTTATTAAAACATTAAAGGAATGTTAAAAAATCTATAAAACTGAAAATACAATTATTACATCAAATTGTCAAGAAACCTAGTTACATTATATAGAAGGTAAGTTCTGTTACACTACCTAAAATTGGTTAATAGACTGGGTATAATTCAAATTGTGTTTTTAAATGTTTTAACACTTGAATTTGGCTCTAAAATAATCACATTCCCTTAAGATAAGCAATATGTCTTATTCCTCCAAGAGCTGGTTTCATTGTTGCTTCTCTATTTCTCTATTTTAATGTATTTGGTGGAAACATTTTTTATACTACTTTATTTATTATTTAAAATAAATATAAAATATTTATATCCATCTTGGCCATATTAGAGCTTATGTATAATATGCTGCATTCAGTCTCTCCTAACTCACATAAAATTGTTCATAATAATATGGGGAGTGTCTATTCCTACCCTTAAGATTGCCCTGTCCTAGAGATGAGAAAATGTTAACACACTTGTTCCTTCATCCAGTAAACATTCATCGACAGCCTATGTATTCCAAATAATCTCTTATATCACTAGAAGTTGTCGATTGTGATCGCAATCACAATCCTTTTTAAAAAAAATTATCTTTTAATTTTTTTATTTTTGAGAGACAGAGACTGTGTGAGCAGGAGAGGGTCAGAGAGAGAGAGAGGGAGATACAGAATCTGAAGCAGGCTCCAGGCTCTGAGCTGTCACCACAGAGACTGATTCGAGGCTCGAACCCACGAACTGTGAGATCATGAAGCCAGAAGTTTAACCGACTGAGCCACCCAGGCAACCCCGCAATCACAATCCTTACACCCAGAAATCTAACACTAACATGGAAACTGATATTAACAACGCCAATAGAAACCCAACTTCACAGAGGTGTTTAGATGACTAAATAGTGTAAAGCATATGAAGCACTTGGTTGAACATCTGCAGGCATCAAGAGCTTAATATGTTTAGTCCCATCATTATTTTTCATATTAAGAGTACAGTATAATTGATTCATGATGTGGTTTCATCTTAGCTTGGGCAAACCATGCAGTATTTAACACATAGTAGCAGAATATTTACTATTGAAGCTTGAAAAATGTGAGTTCTTTGTGTGCAATCTTTCATTTATGCATGTGAGAGGGTTTTCTTTT
>NC_043714.1:51675649-51711599 GCF_006229205.1 Suricata suricatta
AGTCTAATTACATGAAACAGAAGTTGGTGTTTTGATTTTTTACTTTGCTTTTCTGTTTGGAGTGTCATTGTAACTACTGTATTGTAAATGATGGAAAATAATTGCATATGTTAAAAACATATGAAACTTTATAAAGTAAAAAAAAATTTTTTTCAAAAAAAAAAAAGAGTACAGTATAGGGCAGGTGCTTAGATGGAGTTAAATTATAGCTGCCCAAAATATAGCTCACGGCACTTAACCCAGACTGAGAGCAGGTACCGGGGAAAATCTTACTGGAGGCAGCAAAATGACAGGCATATTTTTCATGATAAGTGTGTAGCTATCACTTCATGTTTCTCATGTCTGCCTCCAAATCTCACACAGACATCTATCTTTGGAGAATTCTTTGTCATATACAAAGATTTACTGCAAGGAAATACAGAAAATGTTTGAGAATTTCAAGATCTATAGTATAGGAAGACAAGTTAAAAAAAAAGAGTTTTGAATGAACATCCATTGAATTAACTTACAGCATCTGCATTCTATAGTTTTGGTTACTTATACACACATGTCTGCCTTAACATACTTAACACTGAAATAACAACAATGATAGCATGTTTTCACCTATCATAATACAGTCAACTCTTGCATCAGTAAAATGAGGCATGCCATTCACCTAGAAGTGGAGCTCCAAGGTTTTACCAGTCACTGCATCCATCTCTGGGTGATCTTCATTTTCTCTTTAGTTCAATGAACATCTCATCTTGATAAGTTGTAGGCTTAAGGAATAAATGAAAAACGTATGCTATATAAGATTATATTATATTATGCTATATAAAATTATAGAGGGAAGTTAGTGGAAAAAGATTAAGATTAATATAACTATAAGCAAGAACAGATAAAAATATGGTACATATTATAGTCCTTGTTCCTGCAATTGGCCACTATTTGATAGCTGATCTTTACAACTTTCTTCCTCCATTATGCATTTTTTTCTTTGCCCTTATGATGTACCTCATGTGGTCTCTTTATCTGATGGGGTATAACCCAAACCTTCATTTCTCATGGTTTTGCTTTGTTGGTCCCACCTTTATGAGCTTTCTGGGCTCTACTATTTACTTTTACCACTGTATGTAATAGTATTAAAAGGTAGTACAAAGGATTCCTGCAGGCTTCAGACATGATCCCACTACATAGCTACACACATTTTCCATTGAATTATGCATCGCAGGCTATCCAAAAACCCTGTGTTTACCTGTTTATCCAGTGAAAGGAGAAATTCAAAGAAGTCAAGTGACAGCTCAATTACCAACTTACTGGACTCATTCTTTTGTCTTCTAGTGGAGACAGTCCTCCTTTGGGTTCTAAGAACCGTAAACTAGCACAGCCCAGCATATGCTGTGAGGTATAGAAAACAAACAAACAAACATTTTTAAAAAACACAAAGAAAATAAAAAATTCTAAGTGAGTCATTAAATGTAATAAGGAGAGGTATCTTTCTACTCCTATTCCCTATTTCCCAGACTTACATATTCTGGCTGTGGATAACCAAGATTAAACACAACAAAACATATATCGTTCATTCTTGATGGTGTAAAATATGGCGTCTTGTGGAAAAAAACTCACATTGAAAACCCTGTAGAAAATGACTCAGAAGAGGACTATGAATGTCAAAGTATTTTAAGAAGAAATGTAAATGAGAAAGTACCACATCAAAGATTTTTTGGTAATACTGAAAAAAATTTTTTCAGAGTTACATAAAGCAATTGTGCAATTACAATAACTGGCAACCTCTATTTTATGACATGTGATAAAAAGAAAAGTCATGAGTCCTAGTGGTGTACTAGGTGTACATGAGCCAAGCACGAGAAAACCTACGGTTAGGGGTGTGGTTTACTGATGGACTCCAGCTGTGGCAATTTTGGAATCCCTTTCAGTTTTCCTTTGGAAAAGGAAGTTATAGCTCACCCTAAACTCCTCTCAGTAGATATCAGAGGATGACAGGTTTACTTGGGATGGACCATTTCTGCCCAATGTGAGATTTCTCTAATGAGAAATCTTTTCTCTAGGGTTCTATTGACTTTACCAAGACTTATCTCAGATTAGTACTCTGTGTCTCTCTTTCAAGATAATAAAAACTATCTTTAGGCTTTCAGGCTGGAAGGGGAAATTCAAGTCTTTAATCTGACTTTTGTTGAAATGTTGGTATTTACATGTGCCTTTGTTACTAAAAGGTTTTCATAAGCTTGTTTTTCTTTTAAGTCTAGAAGCAAACAACTTTTCCAGTCTTTTGAGGCCTTTTTTCCTGAATTCTATTGATTCCCTTTCCTTTATCTTTGAAAACCATTAAATTTCACCCAGGCTTGTCTTTTTCTTGTATTTTCTTGCCAAATGTAGGCTATGGTTGCCAAAACTACACTTTTTTTTTCTTTTTTACTAATTACTTTTCCTAGAGCTTTTGGTTCCATACACTCAGGATTTGCCTTCCAAGTTATCATGATCAGCAGTTTTAGCAAATGGTTTTCCACTGAATAAAACATACTGTTCTATGTACAGTCAGACATTTTCTTTAGTGTGCACTGTGTGACCACTAAGAAAACAGTATTTGGACGGATTATTGTTTTTAGAGTAGGATAAATGCAAAAACAATCTTGGATTTCAGTAATATAAAATTAAATCATTATTCTTTGCTTGCATTACTGTCTACTGTGGTTAGTGAAAGAGTCTCTGCTCACTGTTCCTACATTCACTATGACCCCTTGCATCCTATCATGCTAATGTCTTCAATCATATATCCTCCTAGATCAAGGCCCAGGGGGAATTGAGTATTGATGGGGCGCAGCCACTCTCACCTCTCCACCAGAAGGGATATTCCACTCACCGATGGTGACAATTAATTATACGGCTAGACACATGAAGACTAATGATATGGGGGTGGAAAATGATATTTAACTATTTTTCCAGAAATAATCAAACTGCTTTGTTGTACCTCCAAACAATCACCATTACAGAGAGGAAATCCTTCTTGTGGAGCCCATGAAAAATCCCGGTTCTTGCCTTCATGCTCATTTTTATCAGTAGTCTACTAAAAGAGCATAGAGGTGACTCAAGATTGAAGCTGATTGAGGAGCAGAAAGATCATTTAGAGTCTTATATTACTGAGAGCATTTCACATACAGGGGACTTGTAGGCAAGCTTTCCAGGCTCCTTCCAAAAGATATAAGCACATAATAACTCATTAAACATTCTGGTCACCAGTCTTATCTCCTTCCTTACCTCCTCCCTTATATTCTATTTAAACCATATATATGCTATATCTTCTATCCCTATCTTTATCTCTATCATTATTATCTATCTATCTATCTATCTATCTATCTATCTATCTATCTATCTATCTATAGAGAGAACCCTCTGGCCATCTCTTTCCATGAAAACTAGTCAAAAGGATAACTTAAAGTTCTGCAAACTTTGAAGATTTCCCTTCTCTACCCTCCATCAGAATAAATCAATGGGACTCTACAGCTATTATGGGTCACTTCCTGTAGGGAGCTGCGAGTTTGGCCTCCTCAGGCAAGGATATGTCACTCTCTATGGGGTTTGGCCAGAAAAACCAGATTAACATCTAGAGGCCAGGAGAGCACATTTCCTGATCCAGGCATTGGAGACAACCAGACTGGGCCAGACGGGAGAAGCCAAACTGAACAAAAGATCAACCGCATTCGGACTTATGCAGGGTCAAGCACCCCTGCCCGGATCGCAGATGCAAGTCTGGGCTCTCCTTTTGATGCTGTGTTTGGAGTTTCAGTTTCGGTTTCCCCTTTTTCTAATAATCATTTGACTCTGTTACCTGGCAACCGACCTGGGTCAGTTTCCTGCCCCAAACCCTATAAAGGTGTGAATTTTTTTCTTAATAAATTTGGCTTGATCAGAAAATCGCTTGTCTTGCCTCACTCTCTGTGCGCCCCTTTCTGCCCTACTCTCTCTCCCTCCCTCAGGAACGGACCCGATTTACCGCCCTGCTTGCCCAGGGCGGTACCGGACAACTTCCGGCTCTTGACAGAATATTCTGAAGAGCATTTTGTAAACCGGACAGAATTTTTTTCTCCTTCTTTCAATCAGCCGGATATAAAGAACTAATACAGAGGTTATAAGTATGTATTGAAACAGTAATAAATGCATTGGAAGTGCGGGTGAACTGTTTCAGCAGGTGAAGTACTGGTGATGATGCCCAAGTAGATGGTTAGATGGATCACATGTCAGCCAGCTTATAAGGCAAGCTGAGGTTATGGGGCCATTTAGGTTTCCAATGGAAAGTATTCAGTCTGTACCATGGTTCAACAACAAGCAAAATCAATTTCTATTTCTCAGAAACACAATAATTATTTGATGAAGAAAATAGCTTTGTTCTAAAATCTTGAGGTAATTTTTGACTTTATTTACTTAGATCCCATTGATTCGAAGTTTCATTCAACTAACTAAGCAAATATTCCCAGGTATGTGAGTTAAAACAATGAAAGCAAATAACCTACAAGTGTGATCATATCAATGAGTCCATTTCAATCTAAATTGTATTGCACCTTCCCTGGGGTAGCACCTTCAGAAATGGACTTTGGGTCAGGTCATGATCTGATGGTTCATAGGTTCAAGCCCTGCATCAGGCTTGTTGTCATTGCCTTATTTGCTTACTTCTGCTTCCAAAGCTCATGCCAACACTTCCTCTTAGTGGATCCAGATCATGCTCATGATCTAGGTTACATGGGTATCTGGAAAATATAATTTTCATCTTTTTTGGGGGGTGTCTATATTCTAGAAAGGCAAACTCAAAGGGGGTTCAAATAGGTTGTGAGTGAGCCAACTTTTAAGATTTAACTTAGTTGGAGAAAGGCTTTTCAAGCAGAAAGGTTGGAGGTGAAAGGAAGTGCATGCTATTCAAACATAATATGACTAAATGGTCAAGGAAATGCTTTACATCCTTCTCGGAAATTTTTAATGCATAGCAGTTACTCTGGAAACATCTTTACTTTGACAATCTTTTGGTCCAGGATTTTTCAAGCCTAATTATCTTCATTAAAACTGCTTTGCAGGGGCGCCTGGGTGGCTCAGTCGGTTAAGCATCTGGCTTCAGCTCAGGTTATGATCTCACGGTTTGTGAGTTCGAGCCTCGCATCAGGCTCTGTGCTGACAGCTCAGAGCCTGGAGCCTGCTCTGGATTCTGTGTCTCCCTCTCTCTCTGACTCTTTCCCACTCATGCACTGTTTCTCTGTCTCAAAAATAAGTATTAGACATTAAAAAAATTACAAAAAAACTGCTTTGCATAATACCTATTAACATGCCACATGATAGCATCTGTGGAACATGTTTTAGGAAACTTGAAGCTCCATTTAAGGTATTAGAAGAATGGTGATGGACAGACATGAGGCTGGAGGCACTTGTTTGTCTTGTTACGGGAATTGGATCTTTCTTTGTCTTTTACTTCTCTTTTTATTTTTTTAATATAATTTATTGTCATATTGGCTAACATACAGTATGTAATGTGTGCTCTTGGTTTTGGGGTGGATTCCCCATGGTTCATCACTTACATACAATACACAGTGCTCATCCCAACAAGTGGCTTCCTCAATGCCCATCACCCACTCCCCCCTCACCAGACATTCTCAGTTTGTTCTCTGTATTTGAAAGTCTCTTATGGTTTGCCGCCCTCCCTCTTTGTAACTATTTTTTCCCCTTCCCTTTCCCACAGTCTTCTGTTAAGTTTCTCAGGTTCCTTATATGAGTGAAAACATGTATCTGTCTTTCTCTGACTGACTTATTTTACTCAGCATATTACCTTCCAGTTCCATCCATGTTGCTACAAATGGCAGGATTTCCTTCTTTTTCATTACCAAGTAGTATTCCATTATATATATAAGCCACATCTCTTTATCCATTCATCAATTTATGGACACTTAAACTCTTTCCATAATTTGACTATTGTTGAAAGCACTGCTATAAACATTGGGGTACATGTGCCCCTCTGCATCAGCACTCCTGTGTCCTTTGGCTAAATTCCTGGTAGTGTTATTGCTGGTACATAGAGTAGTTCTATTTTTAACTTTTTGAGGAACCTCCACACTGTTTTTCCAGAGTGGCTGCACCAGTTTGCATTCCCACCAACAGTGCAAGAGGGTTCCTGTTACTATATCAGTTGAGGGAGAATCACTGAAGAGCTGTAAGCAGCTACATGACACAATGAAATTTAATTTACATCACAGGCACCTGTATCAAGCAGGTAGGCCAGTTAATAAGTTGTTCCATTAGTTTAGATGAGAAATTAGGAGATTGGTGTATTATTATGTGCTCATAACATCTGTCAGAAGACCTGCAAAAAAAAAAAAAATAAAACAAATGTAAAGAGACCAACTGAAGCTGGGCCAAAAGGTAGTTTGTATACCACTGCCCACCCTCCCTTCTCCCTGGTCCCTATTTCCCCACCTGTCCTTTGAGGAAGTTCCAGTTTAACTGTTGATCACATCAGAAAATGAGTGAAAAGTGAAAACTTCCATGAGTGCTAAAGAATAGCAGAGACCATAGGACATACACATGTCAAGAACTCAGGCTCCAAGGGCCAAAACCAGAGAAGCAAAGGCAGGAGCAGTTAGAGACTAGGAAGAGACTAAGAAACAACAACACTGAAATGAAACATGGCTGTAAGAGGAAAGTGTCCTTAAGTGACAGTATTGTCACAAATTATACTCTTGTCTTGATTATACTTGAAACTAGGCCTTTTGGTGTGTGGGTACATTGGGCTGCATAAAAATGCAGAATTTACGCATTACTGTGAAATGAGAGGGTCAAGAGAGACAAAGAGGCTGCTACAAAATTAGTGTTACAAGCACTTAAGGAGCCAACAGTGGTTTGGAGAAGGAAAAAACTGGAATGGAAAATAATATCTGACCATATCTAGTATAATACAGCACCTCAAATATTTGCAGTCTGTCCATAGTTTAATCTTCTTGTGGTCAGAAATTACTCAAAGATTAATTTTAGTTTCAAGATTTTTGTTATTATTATTAAAGTTATGCAGTTTTCAGTAGAATTAGTACCAACAATCCAAAACTTTAATATATATTGCTGAACTAACACAAGTAAGGAGCTTATATATTTCTATGCTAGTTTGATAATGATTTTTTTAAAGATTTAGCTCCCAGCAGGGAAAACATTTTAATCTGACAGGAAAAAGTGATATTAAACATCTAACTCATAGTTGGATATTTTTCCCTTTGAAAGTTGATAGATTTGAGATGGGTGAATAAAATGTGGAACCCTTAAGTCAATATTTTATACGTAAGTTGGGGAAAATGTGTTGAATTGTATTAAATAATTGATAACAACTAAAACATCTATTAGCAACATATTATTTGTATTTTTGACTGCATTCTTATGTTATCATATCCTGGTGCTTTTTCTTAAATCTTTTGAAATAAGCCCTGGAATTAACCACTGAATTTAGTAGTGAATTTTAGCTCTCTACCAAAATTTATATTTATTGTTTTAACAAGGTAGCAAATTATGTAGACATAGTTTAACATTTTAAAAGTCAAACTACTTTGGTACATTTTTGGTAAGTAAAGGAGGGGTCCATCACAAATGAAAACTCTCTAGCCATTTCTATCTAGAGACTAACAAATAAAACAGAATCTACTAAGAAAATATACATTTTTAAAAGACCCTAGAGTCAAATTTGTAGTTAGAGTACATGCACAGGTTAATAATAAACTTCTCTGATTATCTGAAACATCACTAGAATAGTTCTACTGAAATCCTGGAAAGTTCATTGCAATGTTTGGAATGACAGTGTGACTTAAAAAATTTTTTTTAACATTTTATTAATTTATGAGAGACGGAGAGAGACAGAGACACAGAATCTGAAGTGGGCTCTAGGTTCTAAGCTGTCAGTCCAAAGCCCAGATGCAGGACTCGAACCCACAGACCATGAGATCATGATCTGAACTGAAATCAGACGCCCAACAGACTGAGCCGTCCAGGGGCCCCAACAGTGTGACTTTTTAATCAGCTTGTCCACTAATATAAAGAATGAGAATATACCCAGATGTGTTTTAAATTTTGTTTCTCAGATTGATTTAAAAAATAACATTAATGTACCGAGTAAAAAAATGTCAGCTTATTATTAACTATCATGGGAAAATCATAGTTCTAGAGATGTCTGTGTCAAATGGCTTCCAAAATGTTTAGATTAATGATCTTATTTGCATTATAGCAATAGATTATAGAATAGAAATATATCTGAATATAGAGTTGAACGTAATATTCTGTAACAAATTAAACATAACATTTCTGTTAAAGTGCAGACTCATACGTGCAATTATTTGGCTTTTCTGCTTTGAAATAAAATATAATCTTTTTAAAGAATGATAAAAACTCAGTTCCTAAGAGTCCTCATTTAACTTACTTTTCTCATAATTTTGCTATCATAGTAAATGGACATTCACTCCATGTCTCATGTGGCTCAACAAAGTTCTCAGATTTATCTTAATAGTTCTTTTTCTTTCACAACCTACATCAGATCCATTAGCAAATATTATCAGATTTATTTTCTAAACTGTTGTATATATCTCCTTTTCCTGCCTCTAATTCCATCTGTCTTCTTAATATTTTCTAAGCCTCTTAATTGTTCTCTTGACATCTGCATTTAGTTTCTTTGGTCTATTCTCAATAGAATAGCTACAGTTTTCCTTCTGACCACAAAAGTGTAGCTTGTGTTGTACAAATCTCTTAATGAGAAAGCTATTAAAGTTTGGTAAAGTATTTTTTAAATTAGCTTTTTGATTATAGAGGGAATAAGTAGCAAAGACAGCATGATTGTGGAGAGAAAGGAGGTGTAGGTGTATTGAAAAGTAAATTAGGAAAATAATTCCATTACAAAGCACTCAAAAGAATAAAATATTTAGGAATAAACTCAACTAAGAAGGTTGACATTGAATGGATTTTTGCAGCCTCCATTCATATGTCAAAAACTCACTTTGAATGTGATGCTATGAGGAGGTTGGGCCTTTGGAAGGTAAGTCATGATAGTGGAGACCTCATGAATGGAATTAGTGTCCTTATAAAAGTGATGTTCTTGATGTTCCAATTTAGTTATACTATTGTTCCCAGTTATACAATATAACACCAATCTAGGTGTTGCTGTAAAGACATTTTGTAGATCTGACTAAAGTATATAATAACTTGACACTAACTAAGGGAGATTTTTCTAGATAAGTTGGGGGGGGGTCTGATGTAATGAGTTGGAAGGCCTTAAGTGCGGGTTGAGACTTGCCTGAGACTAAATTCAGCCTATGGACAGCAGGTTCAGCCTATACCCATGATAGCCCGTCTGTCAATTGTGGATATTCCTAACCAGCTCTCCTAATTGTATAAGCCAATTATTTGCAATAAATCTCTTGATATATTCTGTTTCTCTGATTGAATTCTAGCTGACACAACCATTAAACTCAAGATGTCCAACTTCCAACCCAAACTTATAAAACACATAAGAAATTAAGGTAAAAAAAATCTACTGTCAAGAGAGAGAGAAGTCAACTGGCACACCAGGCTCAGAAATAGCCCAAATGTTGGAATTAATAGACAAATTATTATGATTAATAGGTTAGTGTCTCTGGTGGTAAAGATAGGTAACATATATGAACAGACGGGAAAGTTTTACAAAGACATGAAATCTATAATAGAGAATAAAATGGAAATAGTAGGAATAAAAAACATGTTGATGAGATAAAGAATGTCTTTGGCAATTTAGCAATAGACTCAATACAAGCTGGAGAAAGAATTGGTAAATATGAGCATAGGTCAATAGAAATTACCCGAATTCAAATATACAGAGAAAAAAAAGTAAAACAGAAAAACTGAAACAGTATCAGTTATCCAGGTGTTGTTGAACAACATCAGTCAACTCTAGTTTATGTGTAAATTCAACTCTAGTAAGATAAGAGACAACAGGGCAAAATAAATATTTGAGTGATAATGGTAAGTTTTTCCCCAAAGTTAATGCCAGGCATCACCACCCCTCACACACATATACACATCATATTCAAATTGTTGCAAGCTTATGAAATAAAGAATGCTTTGAAGACACTTAGGAAAAAAACACATTACATTCAGAGGAAAACTCAATAAAGTTTACAGCACATTCCTTTCAAAAACCATCTAAATCAGAAGACGATGAGTGATATTAAAGTAATAAAAATAAAAAAATGTTAAGCCAGATTTTTACATAAAGAGCAGAATATCCTTGCAGAAAAATAATTAGCAAATTTTTCAGGTAAAATAAAATACCCAGAAAATACAAAAGATTTTAAATAAACTTCCATAATATACAAAAATCTTATGTCAAACTGTAAAATATAACTTGCAAAGTGTCTGAATTCTCATTCTCTATAAGCAAATTTACATTCTCTATTTATAAGCAAATTTAACTCAGATTACTAGTAGGTGATCATGGTATGAGAATGGAGGTTTAAATAAAATACTGAATCCCATTTATACATTAATACCTAATTAATCATGTAACTGTGTAATAATGTCATCAGTATATCAAAGACCGCTGGCTACATTCACCACCAGAAAAGTCTGCAGTTGAGAACTGGAGAGGGTCATTATATACATTTATTTTTCCAAGAGACTTGCCCTTGGTGATAGCCTAGAATATAAACACATTAATGTGAGTGTTTCAAATCCTCTTTACCTTTGGTTGACACTCTGTTTTTTTTCTCTACTTTTCATGCTTTTTATGCTTTCTTCATTGATCCACCACCCTTTCAGATTACACATTCTTTCTTTTAAATGTATCAGCATCTTCAATCTGTATAGTACACATTCTTGACCTAAGTGCCACTATTTGTTTACCATTGCTTTGACTTTATATTTTGTTTTGGTTTTGTAGCTTTAGTCTAAAAGAGTGATTCAGTTTCCCTTTTCAAGATTAAATTGGCTTTCAGACATTCCTTAAAGAAGTTATTTCTCACAGTTTTAAGTTTGCCTTTTTAATCCCTGAATAAGAATAGTAGCCAACATTTCTTTAAGCTTTCTTGAACAAAATCCAGGGTACTTTCTATGACCTTCAACAATCTACAAATCTGCATTATATATATATATATAAACTAGTTACCCATAATTTCTCTGATCTCATTTCGAATCATTTTGTAATTAGTACATTGCTTGCTGTGCCAAAGCACTGTTCTCTAAACTCATTTACTATAAGTAAACTCGTATTACTATTTATCTGTCACCTTCTGTTTTTTCATCTCCCTTCAATGCTTCCCTCTCTAAATATTTACCTAGTTTGTTCCCTCTCTTTTTGGGGTCTCTGAAGAGATGTCATTCTATCACAGAGGGCTTCTCTGACTATCTCCATCACTACAGACACACTTTATTCTACTTTATTTCTTGGCTTACGCTTATCATCAACTGAAGACTTATGATTTTTTATTTAAGAATCATGAAGGGGGAGACTCTATTTGATTCACATTTGTATCCCCAGCAAGTAGAAAAATTCTGGCACAAAACTAGTGTTAGTAAATATTTGTTAAAAACGAATGAATAAATGCGTGTCAGACACTATAAGAAAGCTTTTCCATTGTATTATTTCATTAAATTCACGTATTAACTAATTTTATAATTAAGGAATTAGAAACCCACAAAGGCTGAAATAATTTGTCTGGTATTTGAAAGTTTGGAAAATTACTTAAACTTTGTTAATCTGCCAGAAGTAATCAGCCATGATGTTCAAAGACTGTCTTCCCTAACATATGTCACTTTTGATGAGCCTAAAAAAAGTAAGTGAGGTAAAGATCAAGGGGAATATTGAAACAAAATATATAATTCAAGGAGAGCTGACCTAGATGAAACTCCCAGGGTTCTCTGGGTGATGGTAGGATTGAAAGTAGAGAATAGAGATTCTGGACTGAAAGTAATTTAGAGAAGTGGTATCACATAGTAGTTGCAGAGAAGGATGAAAAAAAAAAGTAAAGATAAAAAAAAAAGCATACTCTCTTGTTAGTGAGAGTTTTCCTCTGTAGCTGGTGAATATATTTAAATTCTCAAGACTACAAGGTGGAGAAAGTATACTATCCTCATCATCTCAGAGCATTATGATGAATGAGATGATAAATGTGAAAGAGCTTTGAAACTATAGGGAGAAAACAATAATTTCCATTTTACCCTTCCGGGTTCTTAGCTGAGACTCTACCCCTCACTTCCATAGTTAAAGACAGATTAACAGGAGAAAAGCAAACAGAAGTTTAGTAACATGCACACCACCTGTGTACATGGGAGGTACCCAGGAAAACTGAGTAATTCCCCAAAATGTCCCAAGCCACTGCCTAAAATCCATCTCTAGCTAAAGATGTTGGAGGGGCAGTTATGGGAGGTTATCAGCTAAAGCACTGGAAACAAGAGCAAAGTTCTTAGGCAAATGTAAATGTTTCTAGAGATTTGGTCATCTTCTCCCTGGTACAGAGAGGGGGCCACGTTTACAACTGAAGAGTTCCTTTATAAACGTGTATCTTACAAAAAGGTAACTTCTACCCAGCTTCCAGAGCTTCACCAGTGTGTATTGTTTCCTAAAAATAATCAGTCTAAGACAATCCTTATATCAGGATGTTGTATTTTGGGGTGACAAATTCTGCTCCCATTCAACACCATAGTCTATTCAGCATAAGGAATTTGTATTCAACAGGTGTCAATTTTCTTATATTCTGAGGAGATGCTTTCATTTCTCAATTTCCCTATAAGTGTTATTTATTTTTTTAAATAATATTTTCAACAATCTCGTTTTCCAGATTCAAATGAATTCCAACTGTTGTGCAGCATAGATCCCATATGGCCTTTCTCACAGTATTAGATTGTTTATCTCCCACATTTCAAGCCACACAAACTAAATCCTCATGTGGAAATGTCAGGGGATTAAAAGAGGAAAAAGAAAAAAAATAAAAGAATACTTTGTAAGTGCCACACTTTTTAAATATTTTCAAGGAATTGTCACAGGTAAATATATATTCCATTAACATGCCAGTCCTTCAAGGGAGATCTTAGAATAATAAGACAAAAAAATACCTGCATATGGAACTTGAGGATATCTATTAAGTGGAAGTCACGACTCTTTATGAACCTTTTGTAGAAGGATTATTAGTATCTGATAAAAAAAAATCCAGCTTTTAGTTTTGATCTTTGCAATATAAAGGTGCTGGGAGCCGTGTAGGCCTTGCTGGATGACACAGTCACAGTAAGGAAATGGCAGACGTTTGCACAGCTCCTGCCATAAAGCAAAACCAGTATCTCCTTCTATTACTGGCTCATACTGGGAACAGGACTGCTGTTATTCATTAGGCCTCACAATGTTCCAAATCAGACCAATATTCCCACACAGTTACCCCATAAGAAAAGGCATATTCCTGCCCCTGCATAAGATATTTTAGATCAAAGTGCTGCAGATGTTTGCCAAAAGGCTCTTCTAATGAGTCTTGCAGACCCAAAACATAAGGGGGGCTAAGAACACAAGAGTTACAATTAACTCTGGCCCAGAGAAGAAGAGCCTAACCTAGAGATAGAAACAGACAAGGACCAAACGTAAGGTGCTACATATACCTTTGCTAATTGGAATCACAAATACCCTCCCTTTTACTGACTTCAGTTATGAGGACGGATAAGAGACTGGAAACCCAGGTGCAAGGCCAACACACATACGGCCCCCATTGTGCTTACATCAAAGAAAGGGCTTTCTCTAGCAACTTGTTAAAAAGCATTCTTTCTCTGGTGGTTTATGAGCTAGATAAAATAACTCCCAACCTATCTTTATACAATTTAACCTATGTTTTAATTTTAATGTTACTAACTTAAATAATATGTTTACTATCCTGTTTTTTACAAAAAACATCTTGCTATTCTCTTGATCATAAAATTTACTCAACCTCACTGTAAATGCATTACAGGACTCAGTTATAACTTGTTAAGTAAAAACAGTCATAATTCTTGGCAAAAAACAAACCTGTACAAAATAAGATAGGTTTGTTACTTTCTTAATCCTGGGAACTGATGCCAGGAATAAATTGGGGTGGTTCTACAAAAATACCTCTGTAAAACTTGTTTCTGTACACTTTTGATGATCAAAACATCTTATCACAAAGAATTAGCCACTGTAAAAAATTTCTATTTTATGATGTCTTGTTATTGCTTGACCAATAAAAAAAGACACCAAAGCAGACAGAGCAGAGATGCCTGCCTGGTGATCAAGAAAGAAACTCGTGGCTCTCTCATCGCTCTCTCGTGCCGACACCGTCCATTGTTTCAGGGACACCTGGACCTGCTGGAGCAGGACTCCGGCAAAAAGGAAATCCTAAGATTTATTGTCCCAAATGCAAATTTGTGGACTTAATAAAAAACTTGATCAAGATTAATTCAACCAAGAATATACATATATGGATAAGTATTTTTCTTCCCTCTATATATCTCCCTATCACAAGTGAATCAGCTGAAAGTGTTTGGTACTTTTAGTTCATGGTACTTATAATTTAGCACTTCTAATGCTACCAAAAAAGTCTATAGTGTTTAATCTTAAGAGTTGATTATTCCAGGAGATTATATAATCTCAACATAACTTCAAATTTGAAGACATATTAAATGATGTGCAATAAAGGTTTTTTATAATTGAGTGATTTACAATGTTTCTATAATTTCTTTCTAAAATCATAATAGTCTTGTGTAATAATTTTTAGTCTGGAATTAGAAATGAATAGTGCTTATTCACAAGTACCAGTTTAGCAGTGTCTAAAGGCTATATTATGAAAACAGATGGGTCAGCCCCTCAGTAACTCATAGGGATTATAACAGAAAAACAGGCCTGAGGTGTCTGAACAAATGTATTATTAAAAAAATAAAAAGAACTAAAAATATGGCAATTTAAGACCTAAGAAGTAGGTACTGTGGGAAACGCTCCAGTGACCTTCTGGAGTGTTCAATTTGTCTTATGTCTGATTTCATCACTAATTATGTTTATAATAAATTAAAACTGTCTTCTTTTCTCATGGAAATGGAAAAGAGTGTGTGGGGACCTCCTCCTTAAGAAAATGGGATGGAATATATAATTGAGAAAATAAGACAGAAAGAAATGATAATGTAAAGAAGGCAATCAAAAACTGCCCCCCCCCACTAGGGTGGGGAAGCAAGAAATAAAAAGATATTGGAATTACTTTATAAAGAGGTTATTTCAAAAGAGGGTACATTCTGATATTCTGAAAATTGATAAAGACTTCATGTACTTAACAAGGTTAATTCTACAGTGTGGAGAATATCACAATCATATATCCAAAATATGACAGTATGCTCCATGCCCCACTCATCTCACTCATTGATTTCACTCAATTCAGCTGATTTAAATAGGAAAGAATAATTCTCCAAGTCACATCTTAGTAGGAAATGAAAAGGAGGCCCAGACTGGTTCTGCATCCTTAAACATGAAATACAGAACTCTGGCATAATAGTAAGGAACACAGGAATGATTCAGATGCTATTATAGTAAATAGGATCTACTTTCTGGACCATGCATGACTCAACATCACAAAACAATTGGCTAGAAACTAGGGACATAAGGTATTTCAAAACATTTAGTGCATAGTTTGTAAATTTTGTGTGAATGCCTTGCTGATCATGTGAAAAGGTTTTAAGAGTAATAACAACAAATATCCCCACAGTATAATGAAATGGAATAGAATAGGAGCAGGTAAAGTATGACAAAGTGCAGATGAAATACTAAAAATGGGGAGAATAGGGCGCAGAGGAAAAAGTGATGAATGGAGAACTACTAATATCTGGGCTACTGGGTAGTAGAGGGTAGGCAGCATCAATTCCTCCCAACTCAAATTACCCCCACACCTGCACTTCGATCTGTGCTCCATAAAAGACCTTCTTTTCCTTCTTCAAAGCAACTCAACTACCAGAATGTGAGTCTATACCATCTTGCCATTTCATCATGCTTAAGCCATTTTCCTGTTACCCAAAATCATTATCCCTCATCATGTACATTTCTGTCAGCACTAAAAGGAGAAAAAAAAAATTTAAACAAACTAACCTCTTTCTAATTATATTCCATTATTCTATTTCCATTAACAGCCCAAATTCTTTAAACATTTTTCCTCATTCACTGTCTTCAAATTTTCTCTCTTTCAATTCTTTACCATCGTGTTTTAAAATTTAGTTTCTTTACCCACCCCGGCACTGAGAGTGCTGTGGCAAGCTATTGGTCATAAATTACCTTATATTTTGTGAAAATGAATAATTTTTAATCCTTATTTTATTTGACCTTTCTGCAAGTTTTCCCAAATAATTCCCTCTAAGGAGCCTTTTCTTTGGTCTTTAAGGATTCCTGGACTGAATTCCAATGTAAGGGGTGTTCCCCATCCAAAACACTAAGCAAATCTCAGATACCAGTAGGGTGTCCAAGAATCCAACCCAATTTTGACATTATCTACTTAAATATAGCATCAGATTCCACAGGTTAAGGATTCAGTCTTACTAAACTTCTCCCCTCCTCCCAACACACACACAATTCAGTCATCGGTTGCAAGCCCCAGGCTATTACTTGTGCTTCTGACCCACCACTACAGAATGGAGCTTCCAATGACCTTCTCCTTAGGTACTTTCAATTTGCTACAATGTCTTACAGAACTCATGGAAATACTTAGATTTATAAGCTTATTAGAGAATATGAAAAAGGATATAAATCAACAGCCAGATGGAAGACAAGCATAGGGCAAGATAGGGGGAAAGGGAGTGGATCTTCCATGCCCTTTCCAGGTGTGCCAGTCTCTCAGATCTGTATGTGTTCACCAACCTGGAAGCTTTCCAAACCTAGTCCATCTGCATTTTTATGGAGGTTTCATTTACTAACTCATTGGCCATTGGCTAACAGCCTCCAGCCCTGGAGATCTGGTAGTGGGATTGAAAATTGGTTGGTTCTCCTGGCAATCAACTCTTGCTTCCTTAGATTACATACCGGCTTTCCAAAACTCATCTCATTAACATAACAAAAGACCCTCATCACCCTTATCACAGGGAATCCAATGGTTTTCAGGAGCTGTGATACAGAAACTTTGGATAAAGACCAGATATATATTTCTTATAAATCATGATATCTCACTGTGGTTCCCATGACAATGATTTTCAAGTTATATTTTCCTCATTGCTCCTTCCTCAGACCTTGACATGTTCTTCTCTTTCTCTAAAAAAAATCCTATAAAAGTTGATGTTCCCTGGGGTTGGGTCTTTGGAAATCATTTCACTTTCTACTTTCTTTGGGATTTTCATTCATTTCTGTGAATCCTGGTAAATGACACACACTTTCTAATCTATTTTGAAAACTTCAGACCCCTTTATCTGACCTTGTCTGGAATAGCTATGGCATGAAATAAATAAGTTAAAAAGTAAATTGGTAAGTAAGGTTGTTTTCATGCCTCACTATTAATATCTGCATATTCCTGGTTGTGACATAATAAAAATATGAAACATTCTTCTATTTATAGTCACTTTATGTGGATGTAGATGTTATTTAAACAAATTTCTCATCTTATATGCAGAGAACTGATTCTCTTACATGCAGAGAACTCCATTCTTGAAATGATCAGTTGTTGCTCTGGTTCAATGCAGGCTGGATTAATTCTATACAAGTATCATGCCAAGTGCATAAGTCTGTTGTCCATTGACAGCCCATACGAGGTACTGCATTTCATTTTATGTTTGTTATTTTAAACGAAACCTCCTGCAGTGAAATCTATGAGTTTTGATTCTGGAATCACTGGCCTCTTCTATTCTTTTCCTCACCACGATTGTGTTTGGGGATTGGAGAAACTTAAGTTGTTTTCTTTTTTCATACAGCACATTAAATAGAACCAACTGCAGAACTGATACAATGCTCAAAGCTACAGGAAATTGAAACTTACACACTTCTAAATTTGTATTATGTAGCAGGTTAGTTTCCTACCTTTAACAGTGAATTAGTGTATAATTTCACATATTGCTTTTTCTTTTCTTTCTTTTAAAAAATGAAACCTGCATTTGCTTCCTCCAGTCTGTTTTTCTTCTAGCTGGCTCTGTTGAGAGACAGCAAATTGAAAACCATCAAAAATGGCATGGGAGCTGAGCTCTTCTGACTAGACAACTGCTTTCTTGTGATTTAGACAGAGAAAGAGCTAAACTTTTGGAAATTAAGTTCAGTTTAGCTTTACATAGCAATATTTTTTTTTCTAATTTGCATGACATCTCCAAATAAATGCTGGGAAAAAGGACTTTCCAAAGTGAATCTGAAGTATCTAGTGAACTTTGACCATGGAGTTTCAAACAAAGGAATATAACAAATTCTGATTTGTTTGTTTTGAAATAGAAAAGAGCTTTGACCTGAGATAAGACAGGACTGAATTTTTAAACTCTTTAAATTATTCAGGTCCCACAAAACATAAGAACTGTCTTTTAATCATTTTGTCAAGAGATCCCATTGACTGAATGAATAATCCATTTCATTTCTGACATTAAAGGATGAGAAATAATTTAGTTTCACTAACTCTTGATGAGTGAAAGCTCTTACGAGCTTACATAAGTTATTTGACAGAATGAAATACAAACGTTAAGTTACAAAATTCAAAGGTTTGGAATTCACTTTTGGAAGAACCAACCCGGAAAAATCTCGTGCTGCTGTCATGGTTCAGTTTTGTCAGCCTAGACGGCACAATAAATAGTAAAGCTCAGGGTTACAGCTTTTCTGACTATATATGTGTTGACAGATTGTGCTTATCAAAGTCTAGAGGTTCAAGGAAGGTGGCACTGCAATCATCACTGGCTGTCTTCTGCACTACAGTGCTTTTAACAAAAATGCAAATTGACCTCAAGCTGCCCTTGAAGTTGAGCTGAGGTATGGCAAGCCTTTACCACTAGACCTCAAACACAAACATACAAACCAATAGGAATTGTTGCTTAGTAAAACTGTTAAGAATGCATTCTTTTACTATTTAAATAGAGGGAGTGAGTTTACATATGGAATGTATATTCACTATATATTTTACCTAGAAGGTGATGGCAAATTCTAAACAAAGATATAGAAAAAAATACTCTTTTTAGTATGGGAGGCTAAAGTGATGTGATGTCTTTGAACGTAACTTGAAAATCAGTGTTAGTACAGTTATTTATTTAAGGTAGATGAAAGAAAACATAATCTTCATCTTAAAATACTTGCTTTACCAGACTGTATTTTCCATTTATCTCTGACGGCTGTACATTTTGCTGAGTTAACATGGATAACAAAGAAAATTGTCAATGCTCAAATATATTGTCAGTTTCCATGGAGACCAAAGAAATCATAACCCTTGAGTTCAAACAATTTGAGAAAGGCTAAATACCATACCACACCACACGTAAAGTAAGGAGTGAATGGGATGAAATTGAATAAGTTATGGAAATACATTTTTACATATGCCATGTTTAATATGCATAAACTGAATTCTTAATTCTCTTTAAATTTCCCTAAATAAGTAAAGTTATGGTATGTGTTGTAAGGAGTAGTGTGTACGCTGACCCTGAAGTTAGAACACTTGGAATTCAGGACTGACTCTCTTAACATCTGCTTGACTTAAACAAAGTAGATACTTCAGTTATTAATTCCATTCGAGAAGCTCAAAAGAGGGATGATCAATCAGAATGAAGATAAGCTGTTCAAGGGTCAAAGGACTAAATTCAGACAATATTTCAACCACTTGCCTACATTCTTTTATTTTCTTTTTTGCTCTCAGGATGGTGCCTTTTCAACTTGCTAATATGATTTCCTTAGCTGACACTCTGCATCTCTTTGTCTGAGTCTAGCTTTACTTTTTAGGGTAGAGTATACCAGTGTGTTGGGATTCTCTAGTCTTCCTCTTATGCGGTTGATGAGATTTATGTATACAAGGAACTTAAAAGAACATTATTTTGAAAACTAATACCAGAACTATCTATGACAGAACTATTAATGAGAAAACAATCATCTTTTGAAAATATGTTTATCCTAAGTTGCTTGAGTAGAAACCATGCCCAAGAGTATGGATATCTAAAATGGACAAAATTGAAAGGAGAGAGAGAGAGAGAGAGGAATAGAGAAAGACAGGAATTTGATTTTTCATTTGAAATGGAAGAAGTAATTATAACAAGAAGAGAATTAAAAAGGGGAAGAGAAGATGGCAGGCAGTGAAAGAAGTTCCTCAGAGGTTGAGTACACACAGAAAACTTTATTAAAAGAGTAATGTCTCCTGTTGATTTCATCTAAAGTTGTCTACATATCTGTGATAAAATCCCTACCTAGATCATCCCATCTTGATCTTTAGTAAACTCTGCTATGCTTGAATATACTCACAGATGCTGTGTGTATATTTGGGGAAAGGGGAGTTGTCTTTTTACTAGTTCTTTTGCGTTCCTGGACCTAATTCCAATGTTGGAGGTAGATGGAACACCAAGCTGCTGTCTGGGAATTCAACTCAATTCTGACACTATCTACCTGGAGTAGATACCCACTATCTACAGCATCAGATCCTATATGTTACCGGTTCAGTCCTAAAAGACTGACCCCCCCGCCAAGCTTCAGATGAGTCACAAGCCCACATTTGTTACCTGTACTTCTGACCTACTGGCTGTAAATCAGGGTGTTGCAGGACGTTGAGGATTGAGGATCCTTCAATACCTGGGATTCATTGTCTCTCCACTTTGAAGAATAAAGCAGCAGGCACAAAATGAGCAGCAGGCAAAAGGTTATTAGAGTTTAAGGTTGGAAAGAAAGAATAGTAGGGAAGATCTCTTCACAGAGAGGGGACATTTGAAAGTGAATGCCCGCAACTATATGCAAGGGTCCTTGTTTTATAAGGTTCTGGTCAGTACCACTTTCCCTTCCCCTAGGTGCTGTGTTGTCCATTCCTGATTGGTTCCACTCCATTGTGTGAGGAGTCAGACTGGCCATACTGACCCTCATATAACAAGTTTCATGGTTTACTTTTTTTAGTTGGGCATTTTGACTATCAAATTTCTGAGGATAGCCTGAGTAGAAGGTGTCTAGTAGGGAGTAGGTGGTGTCTTACATACTTAAGAGGGATCTTACACCCTAGGGTATTTGCTGTAGTCAAACACTCTCAGCATTGTTCCAAAATATGTGTTTTTTCCCCCCACCCAGGGATCTCAGGTCCTAAAGTTTCCCCTCTCTGCTTATTTTATCTTTTCCTATCATAAAATGTTCCCACTACCTCCTCCTTGGGTTTGATTAATTTGCTAGAGCAGCTCACAGAACTCAGGAAACCTGTTTATTCACTAGATTACCAGTTTATTATAAAATGATAAAACTCTGGAACAACCAGAAGAGGTATATCAGGCAAGATATGGGGAAAAGGTGCAGAGCTTCCATGCCTCTCCAGGTGTGCCACTCTCCCACCACCTCCCTGTGTTCACCAACCCAGAAGCTCCCCAAACCTAGTTCTTTGAGTTTTTATGGAGTCTTTATTATGTAGGCACAATTGATTAAATAATTGGCCATTGACAATTCAACATCCTGCTCCTATCCCCTGCCCAGAAGTCAGCGGGATGGGACTAAAAGTTCCAATCCTCTAATAACAGGGTTGATTCCTCTGGCAAATCACCAAGTCAACTTAATAAAATCACCTTAGAATGATTTTCATCACTTAGAAAATTCCAAGGATTTGAGGAGCTGCAAGCCAGGATCCTCGGGTAAAATATATATGAGAAATATATTTTCGCCATCTGAATGACCAAATGTATTTTTCTTATAAATCACAATATTGCACTATAAAGAATTTCTTTATTTGCAAGCATTTATTGTCTTGTATGCTGCTGACATTATACTGAGTACTTGGAGGCACAGTCATTTTGGGAAGAAGCGTGATAAAAAAGAGAATGAAATGGAATAAGCATTGCTAAGAGGGTTATTTAAAATGGAGTTGGGACCCAGACACCTAAGTGGCTCAGTTGGTTGGATGTTCAATTCTTGATTTTGGCTCAGATCATGATCCCAGGGTTGCGAGATACACTGAGTGTGGAGCCTCCTTAAGATTCTCTCTTTCTCCCTCTGCCTCTCTCCCCAGCTTGCACTCTCTCTATAAGATAAAACACACATTCTCTCTTATAGAATAAAACAAAATGGAGTCAGGAGGACATTCAAAAAGTAAGGCTTATGTACATCTTCTGTCTTAAATTCTCTGAATTTTTTACTGAACTCAGCTAAAAACCAAGACATCTGCTGCATGTTAAAATGGACACAATTAGATTTTCTACCCAACACTAGCCCTAGCAACCAATCACAATTATATTGATGTAACAGTGGCTATACCAGCACCAATGACATTCCATTCAAAACAAGTTATGTAAATTCCCTCTTTCCTCTTTGAAAATTCTAATCTCCTTTCACTCTGGAGCATGCTTTCAATTTTAGTCAAATGTAGGTCACCGAATTACAGTCCCTAAACCCCAAATAAGGCCCATATTTTATTTTGCAGCTTTCAGTGTTATTTTTCATTGGTTGACAGGCATGTAGGTCTTTATTAACCAATTAGGCAAGCATTTAAGATGCCCATAATAAGTGCTATATCTGAGATATATATGGGTCCTATAAAAGCAACAGAAGGGGCAGTATAAAATAGAGAGTGCAGTAACTGCCCTAACCACTTTACAAGAATGCTCTATGGATCAAAGGTGATTGTAAAAGCACTGAACAGATATCCTAGTTTAACTTTTCTGAAATTGACCTTTATATTAGATTTAATCCTCTTCCATTACTGCATGGTACTAATAACTCAGGCTGATTATAGAGAGTAGTTAATTTGATTATTGTTGCAAGTCTTGTTTAAAGATTTTAATGCAAGTTGGCTAAACCTTTTGCACTCTTCTGTCTTTGTCCTCCCATTTAATCTTGCACTTGTATGAACCAATATCTTAGAAGGCATATTAAAGGATTTTAAATAAATATACTAAAATAAGTCACTTGTTTTCTGTTAACATAAATCACTTCCTTTTGGACTTTTAGCTGATTGCTGCAGGTAACTTCTGGTACTTGCCTGTTGGCCGGTCTTTATATTTGGAGGTTGGACTAATAGTTGCCTGGAGAGTTTTGTCATCAGGTTTTTCTAAAGTACTAAGCAAGGCGTGGTAACTACTAAATAGGGATCTTGGTAACTTCCATTCCTCCTATCAAAGTGGACATATTTTTCTTTCTCAGTTTATACAGAGTCAAGTGTTGGAAACTGTCTTACCTTTGGTTTTCAGTCAGAAATGTTTTAGTATTTGCTATGTGTGCCCCACCAGATTCATATGTTGAAAACTAATCCCCATATACTGGTATTTGGAGGGAAAGATTTTGGGGGGAGGATGCAGTAAATGGTGCTCTTATAAAAGAAGCCCAGGGAGCCCCATTCTGCCTTGTGAGGACACAGGAAAATGGTCATCTTCGAAGCAGAAAAAGTTTCCTCACCAGACACTGAATCTGCTGGTGTCTTGATCTTGTACTTCTCAAATATGAGATATGAGAAATATGAGAAAGAAATTTCTGTTTATAAGTCACCTGGCCCATTGTGTTCTTGTTACAGCAGTCTCAATGGATTAAAACAGTACTCTTCATAGAACGTCTGCCACCCTAGACCTACTCTACAGGCCTGGTGGACACAAATGTGGCTGCTGCCTAATAAACTCTCCTCACCTGCACATACCTGTGAGGTTATGCCCTCTCCCAGAGGCAACTAGGAGCCAACTACTGCCAGTTTTCTTAATTCAAAGTGGTCAGTTATGGTGTGGTGTTTATGTGAAGGCATTTGTTGAATGTCTACTACATACCACGAGTCATTCTAGGTGAGACTAAGTGGAATACAGGCTTCAGCTGGACCCATTCCTCTGCCAGGAGTCTTTCCTGCCCTGTCCCTTCTTCCTCCCTCCCACATAGGTTTTACCTGACAGCACTTTCTCATTAAATTACTTGAACAAGAATCTTCAGTTAAGGCACTGCATCTACTGAAACTAGCTAAAGGTACAGAATTTATATTAAATCATCATGAAGTTATCTTCATTTTAAGAATTCGTTTAAAAATAGGCACAATCACCAGGGAGCCTGGGTGGCTCAGTTGGTTAAGTGTATGACTCTTAATTTCTGCTCAGGTCATGATCTCACAGTTTGGGAGTTCACACCCCACAGGCAGGCTCCAGATTCTGAGCTGTCAACACAGAGCCCGACACAGGGCTAGGGGGCTTTCTGCTCCCAGCACAGAGCCTGCTTTCGCTCTCTCTGCTCCCCACTCAAAATAAATACATATTACAAAAATAGGAACTATCATAGAATTTTACACTTATAAGTGTCCACATAACCAATTCGTTTCATTTTACATTCTAAGGCCTTGAAACTTTTTTTCCCAAAACATGTTCTTTTGTATTTATTGAGATATTCTGGCTACTATTTAAATGATTCGTTAGTTTATTTATAAAACACGTGTTGTTATTCTGCAAGTAGAATAGTTATTCTTGACGTTAGGTCACATATTAGGATTTCTACAATGGGGAGAACTTGTATCCAAGCCAATGCAATTACGTATCAATTTTAAGTTTTCCATTTTTAAAATAAAATTACTTCCCTTTATTATCTTATTTCCTTTGTTAAAAACCAACTCATTGCTGATCTCAATGGCTCAAATAGAAAAATTTCTCTCCCCTAATGTGAAATAGACTAGTGTAATATAGTTCTGAAACCTGAAATCTACTTGTGAATCAAAGTATTGTGGAAGGACAATCCAGTCATGGAAGAACCTTTATATTAATTAGTACTTGAATTATTCAGCTTCAACTTTTTAATAAGAATAGTTGGAAATGGAGATCTAAGACACTTAATCCCAAGTTTCTTAGGGATTTTTTAAAACAGAATTCTAGGATTTTATTATTTAGAGAATTAAAATCCAATCCTTTCTGTTGATAGTGTTATATATTCAGAAATATAACCAATTAAAAGGGCTTTAAAGAATGTGCCTAGTTATTGATTGACCCATGATTTATCATATTCAAGCATCTTGAGTTCATGTTATAAAGCCATTTATTTCAGCTATATTTCCTTTTAGTGATCACATCCTTCAATCACAAATTCTACCAGTGAATCAATTATTGGTAATCATCATGTTATCTATCTAATAAGAATTTATAGACATTTTTCAAAAAGTGAAATGAAACAGTAAAACATGAGCACTTCCTTATGTCTTATCATAAATAATGGGATATATCTAATAAGCCAATTTTATCTTTATGGTACAAGGTCTACTTCTACTTATCCTGGCTTATTTAAGCCTGTATTCCTCAAACACTGTGCTTAAATCAGTTGAACATTTCTCTATAAGGCTTTATAGTAACTTGCAATTTGAAACTTGGTTAACTTATGGATATTTAAGGAAAACATACTCATAGCACTAAAATTTGTCAAGTGATAGGTTCCCCAGCTCATTATTTAGAAAATCTGTAGAATTTGAGTTATATCATAAAGGAAGCGGTCAGTAAAAATGAATAAATGTGATATAATCACAACTTAAAAATTAATTGTTTACATTTTACATGTTCTTTTCTGTACTTTGCTCACATTTATATATGCTTATTATATAGTTTTATCTTAATTGTTTTGTATTTCGCTTTTGCTATTATTTTTATTTATTTATTTATTTATTTTATTTTTTTAAATATTTTATTGTCAAGTTGTTTTCCATACAACACCCAGTGCTCTTCCCCATAAGTGCCCTCTACCATCACCACCACCTCTTTTCCCTCCTCCCCCTTCCCCTCAACCCTCAGTTCATTCTCAGCATTTAATAGTCTCTCAAGTTTTATATCCCTCTCTCTCCCCAACTCTCTGTCCCTCCTCCACTCCCCCTGGTTCTCCATTAGGTCTCTCCTGTTTTCCTGCTAGACCTATGAGTGCAAACATATGGTTTCTGTCCTTCTCTGCCTGGCTTACTTCGCTCAGCATGACACCCTCAAGATCCATCCACTTTCCTACGAAGGGCCATATGTCATTCCCTCTCATTGCCATGTAGTTCTCCATCGTGTATATATACCACATCTTCCTGATCCATAGTCTACCCGTGAGAAAAGGTAACAATTGCTGCTCATGTCTTATAAATCAAAATCTCTTTTTATCACATTGTGTAAATAAGTTCATAAGAAATTTGAAAATTTTATCTTTATTGATTTTATTCTGTGTTTTGTACATGTGAAAGCATAATACTTTAATTTCTCCCAGTACAAAAGGGAAAGAATAAAGTCACCAGAAAATAATTTCAGTAGATATAGGTAGAATTAGGCACAAGTTGGATAAAATAGGGTTGTAGTTTACTACAAAATTATTTTTCTGACAGGAAAAATGGAAACACAGCATTTATTAAAGTATGTATGTGGGTATGTGAATGTGTGCATGTACTAAAAGGGGGAAACTAAACTAATGTTACCAGACACACAGTGGGCAGATGATAAGTTGAGGTAGTCTTGTTGTAGTGGTGGTTTTTAATTTTGAGTGTGTGTGCATGTGTGTTTTTTAAATTTGTTTTCAAAATTTCCTAAACACGTCCAGATTGGATTTTTGGTAGATTTTCATTTTTATTGCATTGTATGATATCTTCCTTTAGCCTGAAATGAAGAATTTTGTGATTCACTCACGATTAGAACCTTAAAAACTTGCCAAAATGAGGGGAGGTAGTCCAAAATGGCCCTGTAGAAAGGCCCTAAATTCGTCTCTTCCTATGGACATGTCAGATCTATAGCTATATATGGAATAATTCTTGCTAGAAAAAATGGAAAACTAGCTGACCACCTCCCTCCACAACAAGGGATAAAAGCACTACACTGAGACGGGTTGGAGAGGCAGAGTCTACCTCCAGACTAGTGCAGATGTACACAAGAGGGAGGGATCTCAGGGGTTGAGCTTCTCCCTAAGGAGTGAAGGGTGTGTCCCCCGAATCAGGCATCCCAGCCCTTGGGACCTGCGCCACAGAGAAGAGGCTCCCTAAATATCTGGCTTAGGGGCTTAAATCTAAGGGATCTGGGGGGCTGTGGGGATTTAAGGTGCTCATTTTGAGGGGCTTGCATGTAAACTCACTCATCTTGGGAACCTCTGAAAAGGCAGCAGTTTGAGAGATGACTAGAGTATATGTGAAAGTGACTCATTTTCTAATTTTAAAGCATTTGTGGAAGAGACAGGGACCCCGTTGGAATTTTCTTTGGAGGTAGAGGCACAGGCAAAGGCCAATTTTTGCCCTCTCCCTGTCCCTTGCGAGTGCAGACAGATGCGCAGGAACATACACTCACTAAAGCCAAGAGCATGCCCACAGCCAGTGCTCTTTCCCTGGATCACTAAAGCCATAGACATGCCATGTCCTCAACACTCTTCCACAGGGTAACCCTCACCAAAGGGCAACTATTGTCGACACAGGGGATGCCTCTTAATTGCCTGGGCTTGGTGGCCAGAGAGGCTTGTGTTGCTGGGCCCTATAGGACTGTAACCATCAGACAGTTCAGGGCATGTGACCACAACCAGGGGGGCTGTACCCGCAGCAGACTCAAACACCTCCAATCTCTTGGTGTGGATACCAGCATGGTCTGACTGAAGGCACATGGAACTTTACAGGTTTACATATGTTAAAAGTTACTGCGTGAGGATCTACCCTCCAGTTGGCCTGAAACTACTGATAACTAAAACCTCCCCTTCAAAATTACTGAAAGATATAATGGCTAAAAACTCACCTAATCTAGGGAAGAAAGCAAATACCCAGGTTCCGGAAGCAGAGAGAGTTTCAAAGAGAACCCAAAGAGATCCATGCCAAGACACACTATAATGAAAATCTCAAAAGTTGAAAATAAAGAGAGAATCGTAAAACAGCAAAGAAAAACAACTTGTGACATACAAAGGAACCCCTATGAGACTATCAGCTGATGTTTCAGCAGAAATTTTGCAAATGAGAAGTGGGGAAAGAAAATAACTTCCAACTATGGGTACCCTACCCAGCAATGTTCTCCTTCAGAATTAAAGAGATAAGAGTTTTCCAGAAAAGAAAAAGATAACATTCACCACCATAAACTGGTCTCACAAGAAATGTTAGAAGAATTTCTTTAAGCAGAAAATAAAAGGCATTAATAACAAGAAAACCTATGAAAGTAATAATCTCACTGGCAAAGGTGAAGATATGGTAAAGGTAGTATAGCAACCACTTATAAAGCCAGTATGAAGGTCAAAAGACAAAAGTAGGAAAATGAACAATACATGCAAGAATTAATTAAGTAAAAAAAATCAAAAGATGTAAAATATGACACCAAAACATAAAACATGGGGAGGGGTAATACTAGCAAGAATATACAATGAGGAAAAGACAGCCTCATCTATAAAAGGTGCTGGGAAACCTGGACAGCCACAGGCAAAAGATAAAGTTAGACCATATAGTAAGTCATACATAAAAAATTAGCTCAAAATGGATTAAAGGCTTGAATGTAAAGCCTAAAACTATAAAACTCCTAGATGAAAGAATAGGTAGTAAGCTCCTGGACATCCATCTTGGTACTGAATTTTTGCATCTGACTCTAAAAACAAAGGCAACAAAAGCAAAAATAGTCAAGTGGGACTACATCAAACTAGGAAGCTTCTGTACTTCAAAGGTGACCATCAATTAAAAAGAAAAGGCAGACTACTGAATGGGAGAAAATATTTGCAAATCATGTATCTGATAAGAGGTTCACACCCAAAATATATAAACAGCTCAAACAATGCAATAGCAAAAAAAAAAAAAAAAAAAAATCAAACAATTCTACTAAAAAATAAGCAGAAGGTCTAAATAGATACTTTTCAAATGAAGACATACAGATGGCCAACAGGTACGTGAAAAGACGTTCCACCTTCCTAATTATGTAGGAAATGGAAATCAAAACCACAATGAGATACTATCTCATACCTGCTAAAATTGTTATTATTAAAAAGACAAGAAATAAGAAATGTTATAGAGGACTGAAGAGAAGAGAGGAACCCTCATGATCTGTTGGTGGGAATATAAACTGGTGCAGCAATTATGGAAAACAGTATGGAGGTTCCTCAAGAAGTTAAAAATAGATCTAACATATTACCCAGCTATTCTACTTCTAGATATTTATCTTAAGAAAAAAACATTAATTTGAAAAGATTAAGGATTGAGCATCCTTATGTTCATTGGGTTATTAGCTATCATAGTCAGGATATGGAAACAATATTAAGCATCCATCAATGAAACAATGGATAATGAAGAAGTGGTATGTATGTACAATGGAATACTACTCAGCCATAGAAAAGAAAATCTTGCTGTTTGAGACAACATGAATGAACCTAAAGTGTATTATACTAAGTGAAATAAATTAGACAGAGAAAGACAAATACCCTATGATTTCACTTATATATGAAATCTAAAAAAAACCAAGACAAATGAACAAATAAAGCAAAACAAAATACATAGATACAGAGAGCATGTTGGAGGTTATCAGAGGGAAAGAGATGGGGATCTGCTGAAAGGGTGAAGAGGGTCAATGGTGTGGAGATAGATAGTAACTAGATATATTGTGATGATTCTTTAGTAGTGTATACAAATACCAAATTATTATGTTGTATTCCTGAAACTAATATAAAATTTAAATATATAAACTTTAGAAAATTAAATTAAATTTAAAAAATTGCCATCATGTTCTCTATAGATATTCTTGAGATTTAAGTTGTGACAGATTCTGATTCACTAACAATATTTAAAGCTGGAGTCAAGATTCTCATAAATTTTAAAAACATGGCTCCAAACTTGACCCTGTCCAATTACTTTTCTGCATTGGAAGTGATTGCAATTCTGGGTCATGTCTAGGCTGCTCAGTGTAGGTATGATTTAAAAGCCATTTTCTGTAAAAAGCTTGCCTTACCAAGATGAATAACATGTGTGATCATTTCTTTCCAATTGGTTTGCTGGCAGTTTTTGATTAGTATTGAAATAAGAGCAATGGCAGATCCTGTGGTTTTTCCTATTTTTTGGTACAAAAAATGAATGTGGATTCCATTATAGTTGTAAGAGGCACCGTTTTAGAGGCACCATAGAATGAATCTATTATGTTTATGGACAGATATTAGTTATACAAGAAATAGTCTCCGGTGTGGATATTTTCTAAGTTGTTAAGATTGCGGTACAAAGAATAAGTTTAAAATGCCTGTATCATGACTTTAACTTTTAGCCAACAGGAAAAGTCATCAACATGGACACCCATGCAAAATAACAGTAGAAGGTGATAGGTATATCAATCAGAACAGCAAGGCCAAAACTAAATTGTACCAAGAATTTCAAGAAATATTTTTAAGTGATGTTAGACCGTTACACATTATGATTGTCATGACAGCATTTGCTAAAGGACTCTCATAATGTCTTCTGAAACTGGTATTCATCAAATATCATGCTGTAATTATGATTAGAAAACAACATTGTGGTGTTCTATATTCATTAATCTTAGATAATTGTCACACCAAATGTGCAGTTTTAAAAGCAAAATAAGATCAATTGCTGTCCCTGAAAGCTTTACGTATAGACCAAAATCAATGTTTCTTTTTTTTCTACTTAAATTAAGATTGTGCAATTATTGGAAGATGGCAACTAGAACAAACCTTATGATTTATAGCTCTAACAAATATCAGATTTCTGCTCCAGATACACGGGTTCATAATTCTGCCAGTTCTAAAATGTAGGAAGATACGCAAAATCTATATATATGACTGTAGACCTGGTGAGGTCTTGTTGAGAATAGCTTAGCTATGAAAAATCCTTTTGAAATTTCAACAAACTTCTTCAGAGTGGAGAATTAGTCGCTTTCTTTTTATATTGAAAATCATGCTTACTGAGGTCCAATGTTTTCTCCCACATAGCAAGGTTAGAGCATAAGATTTTAACAAAAATCTTTTTCTTGTAAGGAAACTTTATTGAAAGCTTTCAGGAAACTTTAAGTTCAGTTGGTGTTTTTGAATTCTGAGTTCTTAATATACTTTAAAATAATGTTTCTTGGTTAAATATGCTGCAAATATTTTTCCAGTTTGAGGCTTTTCTTTCACATTCTTTTACTAACAATAATTTTCAATTTAATGTAGTCAAATTTATCTATCATTTTGAGGTCAGCTTGTTTTGCATCATCTTAAATATTTCATAGATCAGGAATCATAAAGATGTTCATTCACATTTTCTGCAGAATGTCTTAAGCTTGCTTTCCACATTTAATTTTCTAAATGATTTGAATTTGATATTTGAGTTTAGTGTGATTTAAGTATTTAATTTCCTTTTGAGCATAGGGATAAGCAGTTGTTTCAATACTATTTACTAAATGTTCATCATTTCCCCACTGCTCCAAAATTCCAGATGTGTGATACAGCATAGGTCTCTATTTGCATATGTTTCAATTTGCGTACAATTTTTCTTTTCTGTTCCTTTAATAAATTCATCTATCTTTGTGCCAACCGTATAATTAATAGAGCTTTATTAAATTTATTTTAATGTGTTTTTCATTTTTGATAGAGAGAGAGACAGAAAGAGAGAGAATATGCACTGGTAGGGGAGGGACACAGAGAGAGGGAGACAGAATCTGAAGCAGGCTTTGAGCTATCAGCGCAAAGTCTGATATGGGGCTCAAATTCAGAAATGGTTAGATCATGACCTGAGCTGAAGTTGGATGCTCAGCCGACTGAGACACCCAAGTGCCCCAGTAATTAATAGAGCTTTAAATAAGAATTAATGCTCTGACATCTCTCTCACTATTCTTCCAGAATGTCTTGGATATTCTTAGTCCTCTGGTCTGCTTATAAGCTATACACTATTATTTGGAAATGTTTTGTGTTGATTTTACACTGTTTTTCAATTATATTCATAAATCAATTTGTGATGAAATGACACTTTAATGTTAGTAAATTTCTGTTCCATGACATGCATGCCTCTCTATTCAGATTTTCTTTAGTACATTCTACTGCTTTACAATTATCTTGAAGAAACTCTTAGCATGTATTTTTATTAGGCTTTTCATGGGTAGTTCATTTATTACTGAAATTTACATAGCTTATTTCAAAATATATATGTAACCTCTGAGAATAATAAATGTTTTCTGATCCTTTTGTATTTCTGGCTAAAACCTCCAATAGAATGTTGAGTTGAAATGTTAATAGTGGCCATACTTTTTTTGTTTTGAATTTATGAGAGGATGTGTTTCTATTTCTCCATAAAGAACTATGTAGATTTTTATTATATATCCTTACCTTCTATTTTATGTCTGGCATGTTCCATTAGCAAATTAAGAATGGCTACTGATTTTATCAAATATGCTTTCACTTCCGTTGAGATGACTATATGATTTAGTTATTTTAATCACTAAAGTATAATGTTATTAATTCATTGAATACCTAATGAAAAACTAATAATGTATTTCAAAGATGACCAAACTTGGTCATGATACTATTCACTTATTTAATATTTAATCATTAATGGTTGCAAGCTTAACATGTTTATGACTTTATAATTTATCCCTTCTGGCAAAAAAATACAAAACATTAGAATACATGAATTCTTATCAACTCTTTCTCAACTACCACACTATTCGTGTTCAATAGTTTAGTCTTTTATTTTTAACCTCATACTTGAGACATTGTTTTTATTATCCATGCAACTTTTGTTTAGATTTAACTGCATGTTCACATTACTTTTATTTGACCCACCTTCCTTTCTTTCTTTTCAACCCACAATTTCATTCTAGGGTCATTTTATTGCTTCCAACACTACTTTTTTCTTTTTCTTTCTTTTTTAGAAATTGCTTTAGTGAGGTCCTTGGTTAAAAATTCTGTTCATTTTTCTGTACTCGAAAATGTACTTCTTTCACTCCTATTTTTGAAAAGTGCTTTTTCTGGTTTCTAGATTCTTAGATTGATAATATTTCCCTTCAATATTGTAAAACCATAATTCCACTTTTCTTTTTCAGTGGCCTCTGTTGACATTTGCTCACAGGGCATTACTAGCTTTGATATCTACTTCAGGTTTCTTTTGAACATCCCTATGTGCCAGGCAGTGCTGTAGGCTTTACTCATTGCTCATTTTAGTCCAGGCTTCCTTTCCATTGCTCATTGCTGGGACATTTCTCTAGCTTTCAGAGAATTCAGCAGCCCTATAAAAGGTATGTTGTAACTTATCTCAGAGGTGGCTGTACTCTAGTTAAAGAACTTTATAAAGAGTATCTAGTTCTCCATACTACTAAGGGTAGAAACCCTATAAATTCAAAGCTGATAATATCCCAAATATAATATTGTATTTTAAAACAAATCAAAATTAGTTATCAGCAAGAATACTTGACCTATATTTAAAATAGTTCTAAAAGAGTGTTTCAGTGAGACATGATCTCTACACATACAATGGCATCCATAGGAAGTCCGAGAAAATTCATTCTTGTCTCAAATTTACAAATTTATGGGCAGTTTCAAGCAACATAATGAGGAGTATCTGGAAGCTTAAAATAAAAGAAAGAAGTTGTTACTGGAAACACCTACAACAGCTTGCTTGCCTTGTCTGAAAAGGAATTTTTCTACTCTATTCAAGTTGATCTCAGAATCAGGGTATGGAATATAAGAGGGAATAGAAGTCACAGTAAAATAAACTCCCAATGGATTTAATTTATCCTAGATAACTCAAAATTACTTAGCATCCACTAGTTTTAAAAACTATATTATATAGAAGGTATTGAGGTTGACATTTGTGTATGTGTGGGAGAAATGAATGGCACAGGTAGTTTTGGAAAGAAAGTCCTGTTCTTGGAGAGAAACACAATTCACCAAGAGAAAAGTGAGGGCTACAAATAATTCCAGTGGGGATGAGTGAGGAAGAAAGGAAGACCTTTTTTAATATGAATCACATATGAATGACAGGAGCTTCAGAGTTTCAGTGAGACATTGGATTGATCAGCAGTAGGACTTTCACATTTCTTTTCAGATCTCTGGTACATAGCAGAGTCCTTCTGAGTGAAGGATTTCAACAGTTTGAATAAGTTAAAAGAATGGTTAAAAAATAAACACCTTTTATATCTGTATATCTGGCATTTTTTTATCAAGTAGCATTGTAGTTCAAGATTTGTGGGTCTGCCCCATTGATCGAACTGAGAAGGACATTACTCTCATCTGCAAGAGCGGAAGGAGAAAATACGGACTCCAGAAGGAAGAGAACCTGAGGGATACCTGAGTGAGTGAGTGCGAACTGGGGAGATTGGAAAACGGGCCAGCCCGAGACGGGCAGGGGAGGTGGCAGCCCCAGCCCAATGCGGGGCAAGCGTGCGGAGCCTGAGAGACAAAGGGAAGAGACAGAGAGACTGAACAAGCTCATAGTACTGTCTCTGGGGAAGAGGTAAAGAACGCTTAACTGTGCTTGGAGAAGCTCACTCCATAGATAACTGCTGGGTAGCCTAAATCCCGAACCCAGTTGGCGCAAGGGAAGGAACAGCTTCCAGACCAGTGCCATCTTGGGAAGGAGTTGGCCACCACTGCAGTGGTGGTGTCAGGGGAGCTCACTTCGACCTTGGTTTTGGGAGAGGGAGCACGCACCTCATTTCCACGGCGCATCTCACCCCCAGCATTGGCCGCGCGAACCCTGAATCCCAGGTGCCAACAGGGGAAAAAAAAATAGCCCCCACCTCTACATGATCCCTGCAGAGAGTTGGTGGCGGTGGAGACCTGGGTGCGCGCCCAGGCTACAGGAGCTCCCAGCTCATTTCTAGCAGCTCCAGGTGCCGCCTCCAGCAACAGCTACGCCTTCATTCCTCCCCCAACGCTAACTCGATTCCTGCCGGGGGTTGGGTCTGTGACAGTGAGCAGGCACATCACCTCCTGCTGCGCATCTCGCCCCAGGCAGGGGCCGCCGAAATCCCAGCCTGAGCCAAGACAAATTGATTCCTCCCCCTAAGAAGCCAGCAACCAAAACAAAAACATCTCATCTGTGGTAGCACAAAAAGTGCATGGACTGGAACTTTGAACCGAGGCGGGCCTTGAAAATACAACTTGGCTCAACCACGGCAAAAGGAGATTGGACTCATTAGAGTGGCCTACAGTTCATAGTTCAGCAAAGCTTGGTGTGACGCCTGCCTATCTAATCTCTGCAAACACCAAGGCAGAACCTCTGAGAGCAGCCTCCAAGACCTACCATATCAAACCACGCCTATCCAAGAGGGGGAGCTGCCATTTTTGTTTTTGTTTTTTTTTTTAGTTGTTGTTGCTTTTTTAAATAATTTTTTTCTTTTTTTCTTCATTATTTTATCTTTTTGCTTTTTTCTGTACGTATTTTTTATTATTATTACTTTTTTTTACTTAAATTTAAAAAAAAAATTTTACTCCTTATTTTCCTTTCTCCTTTCCCCCCCCTTTTGTTTCTCCTTTCTTCTTTATATAGGAGAATATATCTCATCCCTACCTCTCCCCTCAACTGGTCATACACTTTTAGACTGTCCACTGTCCTTTGTTGTCTCTGATGCCCTTTAATTTTTTTAATTTTTTTCTTCTTTTTCTTTTTCTTTTCTTCTTCTCCTCTTTTCGTCTCTTTCCTCTCCATTCTCTTTATTTTCTTTCCCCCTGTTAATGTGTTTGTTTGTTTGATTTGTCTGTGCATTTGTGTGTTACTGTTCCCTCTGTGTGTGTCTGTCTGTTTTCCTTCTTAGGGCTACACCAAAAAACAAGCCAAAGTGTGCAAGACAATGAGTCCCAAATACCATTGAGTAGGGAAATAAAATATTCAAAGGCACAACAAGAGAAAGTGAGAGACACCATGAAAAGAATATTTCCTGAAACGACAGGCCCTGGACAATCAATAAGCCTCCTTTAACAGAGAAATATTAACAGGTACACAGT
>NC_043714.1:51711699-51747197 GCF_006229205.1 Suricata suricatta
GAAGTTGCTTTTACAGCACCAAAGACTTAATCATCCATTTTCTATATAAAAAGAAGCTACTTTTTTGCATGGACCTCAAGCATATTGTAGTATAGAGGTGGAATTTAAGGAAAGGTATTAAGCAGGCTGTGTTTTAGCTTATGGGCAAGTAATAAATTATATCATGTATCTTGAATGTATCATAGATAAGCTGCTATATTACAATTGCCACTTCAGATAGCTGTGAAATTAGGTGAGTAACTAGTTGGTACCTAACCTTCTAATTTCTGTATAAGTCTAATTACATGAAATAGAAGTGGGGATTTTGATTTTTTACTTTGCTTTTCTGTTTGGAGTATCATTGAAACTACTGTATTATAAATGACAGAAAATAATTGCATATGTTAAAAAAATAAATTGTATAAAAAAAAAAGATTTGTGTTTTGTCTTTTTGAGTTCCTGAAGGAGTACACTATGGTGTTTAAACCTGTGGTTGGCTTGAGGTGTTTTGTTTGTTGTTGTTTTAATAAAGGACTCCAGGGGCGCCTGGGTGGCTCAGTCGGTTAAGCCTCCGACTTCAGCTCAGGTCAGATCTCACATTTGTGGGTTCGAGCCCCGCGTCAGGCTCTGTGCTGACAGCTAGCTCAGAGCCTGGAACCTGCTTCCGGTTCTGTGTCTCCTCTCTCACCCGTCCCCCTCTCATGCTCCGTCTCTCTCTATATCAAAAATAAATAAAACACATTAAAATATTTTCATAAAGGACTCCTGCTGGAGTCCCACTTCCTCCTTTCTGTCTACTCTTCTTCTAGTCCAATGTTGCCAAAACCACAAGAAAGCAAAGAACTTGTTGCCTCATGGAATGTTTTCAGGCAGTATGGGATAAAAATAAAATAGAAATGAATAAATCCGTTGATACAAATGTACGTACATATTAAGTACATGTATGATATCTTTCCTATAAACTTCAAAATATCAATGTTTCAATAACATAGCCCACATAATATTCAGAGGCTTAATTCTTCTTTTAAAACGTTCATTTATTTATTTTGAGAGTGAGAGTGTGTGTTGGGGAGGGGCGGAGAGAAAAGGAGAGAGAGAATCCCAAGCAGGGCCTGTGCTGTCAGTGAGGAGCCAAAAGTCAAGCTCAAACTCACAAGAACCATGAGATCATGACCTGAACTTCAATTCAGAGTAAGGACACTTAACCAACTGAGCCAGCCAGGGGCCCCTCAGAGTTTTTAGTCTTAAAGTCGAACACACTGAGATATAACTCACATATAGAAAAACTCACTTTTAGTTCTATGAATTTTGCACATATATATAAATCAAATACAATGCAAATACGTGCAGTCATGTAACCCCCACCAAATAAAAGCAGTTCCATTTACCCCCAAAATAACTTGTGATCCTTTGTGGCCAACAACCACAGTCTTTTCCACTGATTTGTTTTCTGTCCTTAAAGTTTTGGCTTTGTATGCATGTTTTAGCCATTTTTAATAATTTATTTTTTATTAGAAAAGTTTATTGAACACCTACCATGTTAAAGTAATCGTTATCTACAAAATTACACCAAGTCTATTAATATTCAGCATCCACTTCTAGTCAGATTCAAATGTTTTTCAGAACAAAACAAACATCAATTTATGAAATAGCCACATGCCATGTGCAAATTCTCCCATAATTAGGACATTTTTTTTTCAGCTTTAAAATCTAAAAATAGAGACAGTGATTGGTGGGAGGTGAAGTCAAGCTTGGTCCACATTAAGATTTGTTAATCAGTGAGTGATCAAATTCAGTTTCTGGAACTCACTTTGAGTTTCGAAAACAATGTTTTTAGCGCTATTTGGGCCACAGCTTTCATCCGCAGTCTGTGTTGGAGACTTAAAGATTCTAGCAAATCCCCGCTGGCTGTCTCACCAGGTATCTAGGCCTTAGCCGATTGATTTAGGTGAAATTGGCTGGAACCAATTTGTACTATCCACAGAGGAAAAAAATAACTCTAGAATGTTGATGCATATGATACTCTAAGTTAAAACTTTTCAAAATCAGAAGTGAAAATAGGCCAAATTGTTAAGTGTTTCTCCAGAGGACTCCTTTAGAAAGATTCCTGTTTTGCAAAATGGCTTTTCATTTTTTGGCACAGTCTCTCATCTGATTTTGATGTGTCTTTATTTTTGTCAATAAATTACTCACCATAAGCTAGTAGTAGCTTTTCTCTTGCACTTAGGAAGTATAGATTTAGGCAATTCCTTTCAGTTTTCCCTTGAATAACAGTTCTTTTTAATATTAAACTAGGGATATTCAGGATAAATCAAATCAGAAGAGCTGAAATATAATTAAATTATCTTATAGTCAAAAAAGTACTCCAATTATTCAAATTCCTATTGTGTCATTTTACTACTAAATATATTTTCCTCATCCACATGAATATGAATTAATATTCAAGCTACTACTGACTTGAATCTATCTTACTTCAATCTACCCCAAATAAAGGAAAACATTTTAAAGCTCTTTTTTCAAGTATGTACATTCTATTGCCAAGCCAAACTGTCTGTTGTCAAATAGCAACCAATGCATCTAAATAAATATTGAGCTTTTGAAGTGGATTTATGCATAGTCTTCTCATCTCTCCACTTTCCTAAAATAACAATATTCTTGAAGTTGTTAATGTTTATGTTTATCTGACACTGCTTTCTAAGTTATTCCAAGAATGAATATCTGATATTAGATAGTATTTAATTAAATTTTGCACAGATACAAGTAAAAATCAGATATTCTAGTTGTAAACTGGGGGAAAAAAACTGCATGGGACTGTTGAACTAGGCAATTTATTGACAAATTTGTTTTACGTATGAAGGTTGCATCTTTTCTAGAAAGCCTTACTGGGCTAGGCTAGTCTCTTACACAACGTAGTGTAATAATCTTTTAATTTGACTATTTAATTCACTGAATGACACTGAAAATTCCTTGAGATTATGAATTTGCGGTTTAATCATTTTTGGAATCCTTCATGTAGAAACATCTACTAAATGTTTGTTAAGTAATTAAAAATATGTTAAAAATATTTTCTTTATAGTATAGTATGCTGTAAAGATGGAAGGTATTTAAATATACAAGATAAGTAAAATATATTATTCCAGTTATACAAATTAGAAATACTGACTTAAACTGGGTTCTTATCATTCAGGAAGATACCAAGAATTTAGGGCATAAAACATGGAGTGTCCAGCAGAGGCACTTGGTTTGTCTGTGGAGGTGAGAACCGTAGTGGACTTCCCCAAATGTTTGGCTTTGTGTCACACTGTGGAGGTGGTAATGGGTAGGCAAGTTTGGTTACTGTGGTTTTGTGTCATATCCAAGCAAATGTTGCCAAATTTAATGCTATGAAAGTTTTTCTTCCATGTTGTCTTCTAAACATGTTACAGTTTTAGTTCTTACACTTAAGTTTTTGATCTATTTTCAGTTAATTTTGTTGCTTTATGTAAAGTATGGGTTTAACTTCAATTTTTGGCCTGTGGATATCAAGTTTCTCCAATACCATTTGTAAGAAAAACAAAAGACAACTCTCCTTTCCTTTCCCCATTGAATGGTTTTAGTCTCCGTGTCAAAATCCATTTAACCATATATGTGAAGGTTTATTTCAGGGTTTATTTCTTTCTATTCCATTCCATTCATATACATGTCAACCTTTTTGTCAGTACCACACCATTTTGATTACCATCCTTCTGCAGCAAGCTTTGAAATCAGGAAGTTGAAATCTCCAACTTTGTTCTTTTTCAAGATTGTTTTGCCTATTGGAAGTGTCTTGAGATTTCATATGAATTTTAGGTGTCTTTCTACAAAGTCGTCACCAAACCCAAGGTCATCTAGTTTTTCTCCTATGTTATCTTCTAGGACTTTACAATTTTTTATTTTACAATAGGTACAATAGGTGATAATCCTTTGGAGGTAATTTTTGTGAAGAATATAAGAATTGTGCCTAGATTCATTTTTTTTAATTATGTTGATGTCCAGTTACTTTAGCTCCAGTTGTAGAAAGCCTGTTTTTCTTCATTGCAATGCATTGCCCCTAATTTAAAGATTGATTCACAAATAATTATAAGGGGATATCTTTAGCCATAATCCTTGCCCTAACAAATTTTTATCCAGTGATTTTAATTTACATTGTTGATTGTCACTTCCATTAATTTATTAACCTACAAAATTAACCTGCTTTTCATTATTATTTTCCGTTCAAAACTTAATGGAGTAAATTAACTCTATAATATCTTTCAGGCTCATTATGTTAAAAATAAATGATATACTTGTGAAAATTAATAAAAGTAAACCTCACTAAAATGGAGTCAGGAAGCCAGAAGAGGGAACTCTCAGGCCACACTACCTTACATCAATTACAGGAAACATGTCAATTACGGACCTCAACAGAATAATCTTCAACAGGAAAAAATAATCAGGCCCCAACAGGAAAAGATGTACATTGCATCTTCTACAAGAAACTAACCCAGCAACTCAGCCAATGACAAACTATCATCACCTTGAGCTCTTGATTTTCTCCAGGGAATTTTTCCTTCAAAGAAACCCCTCCCAAACTTCATAAAATAACATTCTTTTGCTTTGTGTGGTGGACTAGCCTATGGCTTTCTCTGTAACTTGCCTGTCCTGAATTGCAATTCTCTGCTATTCCTGAATTAACCCAGTTTTGCTGGCAATATAACTGACTTTTATTTTTAAGAAAAGCATATTAAATTGGAATACTAAAAGAATAATCAAAGAAATACTTAAACCAAGGAATAAGTTTATTTAACATATAAAGATGCACCATAAATGCATTTCTTTTTATTTTTAAAGAAGCATTTTAATTATTTCTCATATATTGGTAAAAAGGATCTTATGAATTTTTCTTTTAATGTCTTACCATGATATGAAATGTCACTTTGTTTGTTAAAAATCATTCATGTATTTAGTCATTAATTAATATAAAGAAGCAGCATTCATTATGTAGCCATTTATTTGTTTAGAACCAGGCAAAGTGTTGGTGGTAAAGAGATAAAAGATGCTATTTGCTTTCAGGAAGATTGAAATTTGGTGTAAAAAATAGATGATTTTAATGTAGCATGAAAGATGTTACCCAATAAATGCGAAAATAACTTACTTTTAAGTTATTTTAAGTTATTCAATCAGCATGGATTTTGAATTATCTCTTCTAATGTAATCAACCTCAGATAACACATAAATTATTTAATAAACTTCTTTGAAAAAATTTGATAGGAAAAGATTAAGATAACCAAACTTGTGTCCTAAATAGTTTCCTATTATTCCTTTATTTAATAAGGTAAAAACTCTGTAAGAGCATAGGTAGAAACCCAGTTCACTACCTAGTGTTATTAGTTTCCTGTTTTAGATTTATAGAAACCTTATTTTAACCTTTTTAATTTTAAAAGTAAAATTGGGGGCCCCTGGGTAGCTCAGTCTGTTAAGCACCTGACTCGATATTGGCTCGGGGTGTGGAGCCTGCTAAGATTCTCTCTCTCACTCTCCCTTTGCCACTCCCCCATTTGTGCGCGCTCTCGCTCTCTCTCTCTCTCTCTCTCAAAAAACATAAATAAATAAAGATAAAGGTAAATTTTGTTTTCACTATTTTAAAAAGATATTGTATTCAAAACTAGTTATCTTAACTAAAACTAGTAATTGAAGACTTGGTCCTCCTCAAAGTATAATTGTTGCGATTTTTGACTGTAAAGCATTTCCATCTACTTTCATGCATTTGGTTAACAACAAGAATTATAATACCCATGGTATTTTAAAACATTCTCTCAACTGAATCTTTTAAACGATGAAGTGGAGACAAGTAGTTTTGCAGGACATTAACTTCAGTTAAAGAACTATAACGTGCATGCTCTGAAGTTTTAGTCTGTTCTTTCACCAAATATTCTGGACGTTTTCATTTCTGGGGTTGAGGGAATTGTACCCTTGATCACAGAAGTTGCAGCTCTTTCATGGAGTAGCAGATTAAGATGGATGTTATAAAAGTATCATATTAGTCTAATGTGGCTTGAAGACTCTAACTTTTCAGCCTCTTAAATTCTTCTATAACACCTTCTAAATCGGAACAATGTGTTACATAAAAAAGATAGCCATCAGCATGGTCAGTCCAAAAGTTTTGTAACTCAACAACATGCATCTCTATCCCATAGTTTCCCTTTACAACTTTGATACTGAAAGTCCTTGTTAAAGTATACATGTATGTACATACATGTACATGTGTATATAGGTATGTGTACATGCATATATGAATATAAATACATATTTAAGCAGATAGATTTATAATATACCGGTTTTAAATATTTATATCTGATTTATAAATTTATATTTATATAAACATACATATGAAATAAATATACATGCATGTATTTACTTTTTTGTAAGAGACTTCAGAGAAAGCCATTGCCATTCACAAGTATCATAGCAAAATTATTCAGTTAACTAGCCACCAACAACTCATATCTTAAAAGTACATAGACTAGACAGTTTGACAGTGGAATCTAAAAAGTCCTTCAGTCGTTCTCTATCCTCTACCTGTAAGGGCAGTGATGCTCTGGTAGGAGACACAGTTTACCGCCACAAAGGACATGCAGCCTTAGATAAGCTCTTTAGTATCTCTAGCTTTAGGCTTCTGTGAAACAATAATACTATTTGCCAGTTTGTGATGACAGTTAAATCAGGTAATGCATGCCTAATGCTTACCACAATACTTAGCATTTATAAAGTGATGAGTAACTTCCAGTAATTTCTGTAAAATCCAAAGTTTTTAGCAAAATATTCTAAATCATAATAACTGAAATCTGCCTTCTTCAACCATCTTAATGTTTTGTACTATTCCTCTCGAGACTTAGAGCTCCAAATATCATGAAATTCTTGGAGATAAATATGCTTACCACTTCAGTACCTTGGGACTTTGCATATGCTAGTCTTTTTATTGGACTGTCTATTCTTCTCAATCACCTGCACAATTCCTGTTCTCCCTTCAAGGCTTAACTCCAGCATCAGTCCCTTAGGAAGCATTCCTAGATTGAGGCTAGGCTGAATTGACTATTATGACCTGTATGTCTCCAAAATTCACTATATATCCTTATAACAACACCTAAGTCACTGTGTATGGGAAGTACTTTTGTGAGTCTGATTCTCATTCTCAAGAGTTAGCTCCTTGAGAGAGCAGGAGCCATATCTATGGCACTCTGCGTAGGATAGTAGCTGCCAGATAGCTGGTATTCAAAGAATGTTTGATGAAGTGTTTGTAAGGGTTTCAAAATATTACACCACATCGGTGGCTGATCCCAACATGTGATATAATGAGGAAGAGTCCTTAGAATACAGTAATTACAGATGAGGAATAAGAAGCTTGATGCAGGAAGTGTTATAAAGAGGAATTTCAGATCCTGCATGAACACTGCCTATTTCAGAAATGACATTTAGGTTTGCCTTCTTCTGTTTAGGTAAGGGCTAATGCCGATTTGAATGTTTGTGCCTCCCTCAAATTCATATGTGAAAATCTTAGTGCCCAATATGGTGGTATTAGAAGATAGGGCCTTTGAGAGGAGGTACTTAGGTCATGAGGGTGGAGTCCTCATGAATGAGGTTAGTGTTCCTATAAAAGGACCTCAGAGATCCCCTGTCCTTTCCAGTATATGAGGACACAGCAAAAAGTCGCCAGCTATGAACTAGGAAAAAGGCCTTAACCAGTCATGCTGATGCCCTGACCTTGGACCTAGTCTCCAGAACTGTGAAAAAATAAATTTCTGTCACTTATAAGTTTCCCAATCTATGGCATTTTGTTAGAGCTACTTAAATTTACTAAGAATTCCCACTCTTAGTATCAAAACACATATTAAGGGTATCCAGAGAAACAGAACCAATAGGATATATGAGGAAATGTATTATAGGAATGGGCTGCTGACATGGAGGCTGAGAAGTCCGTATCATCTGGGTGCTAGAGAACCAGAAAAGCTGGTGGTATAATTCAATATGAATCTGAGGTCTGAGAACCAGAAGCTCCAATATCTGAGGGCAGAAAAAGGCAAACGTCCAGCTCAAGAAGAGAGAGAGAATTTACCCTTCCTTAGTCTTTTTGTTCTTTTCAGGCTCTCATTGGATTAGATAATGCTGGCCCGCATTGGTGAGGGTAGATCTCTCCAATTAATCTACTGAATCAGATGCTAATCTCTTCCAGAAACTCTTTAAAAAACACATCCAGAAATAATATTTTACCAACTTTGTGGGTGTTTCTTAGTCCAGTTAAATTAGCATATAAAATTAATCATCATAGCTAGGTTATAAAAATTCACTTTAGACTCAGTCGATCTCCTGTCTCCCAGTGGAAACACTGAATCAGGTGTGTCTTGTTATCTAAGTGTCTCTTAGATCTCAAGGGTTTGAAGAGATTTTTAAAAGTAAAACGTTGAAAAACGTGCTGATTTTTGTATGCCAAAAGTTCAACTTACTATATCAAAAATAATATGCAAACGCAGACATCTTTTTGACTTCCTTTATAAAATATAATAAAATAGTAACATTTTACATGTAAGGCCTGAGTATAGAATGAATTGTTTTGATAACTTAGGGGCAGTGCAAATCATTAGTAAACAACCCATCGCTTGAATAATCTAGACTAGTTGATGACATAGAAAACAGCTCCTCTGATTCTCAGATGTGTGATTACAGTGCGGCTTGAGTCCCGAGTCGGCTTGCGGCCCATGATGCCCTCCTGCTGAGTGATTGCCTGCTTGAAGACATTTTATTGTTGATCACAATTTAAGTCAATGTATTATTAATTTTGTTGGTAACTTGATTTTGATATGCCTTTGTGCCAACCTTTAAAAATTCTCTGCAGCATTTACATGAAGGGAGCTAAATGGAGGATGACAAATACATTGTGAGCATTAACTCCACAGGTGGTCTTGTTGAATGACTTTCTTCAGTGTTCTCTGGGGAATTATGTCACTTTTCAGTGATTGAAAGTCATTTTTTAAAATTGAGTTATCATTTCCTCAACTATCACTGTTATCTCCCACAAACAAGAGCACATCTGTAAGTGGTCTAACTCAGGGTTCCATGCAAGCAATTATCAAATGGCACTGTTTTTCACAGTCTGTTTGAATATCCCCACATAATTGTTTTGGGCCTTTGATGTGGTAAGAATATTAAGTGATTGTTACTGCTGATAGAGGTGTATTTTCTTATATATGGAAGTCAAGGATGACTGCTAAGTTTAATTTTATAATCAGCAAAGACTCTCATGATTCATCTTTCATGAAATCCAGCAATGAAAATGTAATAAAAACATTATTACATTTATCAATATTAATTTTAGAAGTAACTACTTATAAATAGTTGAATAATATTAAGAAGCAAGTTGAGGTTGTAGTCAAGACCATTTTCTATTTGTCAATTCCTATTTATCTGTTCTTTCCCACCATCCCCCTTGTATGGGCAATAAAAATAATATCTCCTTAAATACACATTCCCCCCCCATATCAGTTGATTTATTTTTGTAACACTGAGAATTGAGGAATTATAGCATACAGACACATTTTTTTGCCAATAAATAAAAATGAACACTTTTGTGAAACTTACTTTTACATGACATTTACAGGCAAGTAATATGAAAAGAAGAAAAAAGTCTCACTAAAGGGTCTGTAGTAGGGGTATCTGGGTGGCTCAGTCGATTAAGCATCTTGACTTAACCTCAGGTCATGATCTCAGTTTGTGGGTTCAAGCCTTGCAGCCGGCTCTGTGCTGACAGCTCAGAGCCCGGAGCCTGCTTTGGATTCTCTCTCTCTCTCTCTCTCTCTCTCTCTCTCTCTCGCTCTCTCTTTGTCCCTCCCTCGCTTGTGCTCTCTCTGTCTCTCAAAAGCAAATAAATAAACATTAAAAAATTTTTTTTAAAAGAGAGTCTGTAGTATTGACAATGAGACCTAGAATAATGCTTAATAAATACACAATTCTGGGAAATTAGCTAGTCTCTGAGCCACAGTTTCTCATTTTTAATTGTGGATTGTAGTAAGGAGTTGTGAAGATTAAGATACCCTAGGGTCACCTGGGTGGCTCAGTCAGTTAAACATTCAATTTCAGCTTAGGACACGGTCTCACAGTTTGTGAGTTGGAGCGCAGCCCAGCATCGGGCTCTGTGCTGACAGCTCAGAGCCTGGAGCCTGCTTCGGATTCTATCTCTCCCTCTCTCTCTGCCCCTCCTCTGCTTGTGTGCTGCGCCCCTCTTTCTCTCTATCTCAAAACTAAATAAACATTAAGATACCCTGAAAGTGCCTTATAAGATAAAATCACTATGTAAAAGAGAACTCTACTTTTACATTGCCATTCACCTTTATCAGCAAATCTCTTTTTTGAAAGATAGGAGCAAGCCAGAAGTTATGCAATTACTCCCCGTTTATGTTAGATCACCTAAAGAACGATTGCTAAGCTATTTTTCAGAAAGTCCAGACATAAATCCATACAATAACAGTCAACTGATCTTTGACAAAGGTGCTAGAAATACACATTGAGGAAAAGACAGTGTCTTCCACAAATAGTGTTGGAAAAACTGGATATCCATAAGAAAAAAAATGAAACTGGACCCCCATCTTATACTACTATATGCCAAAAGATTAAAGATTTAATGTAAGACTTGGACCTATAAAATTTTTATAAATAAACTTAGAAGAAATTCTTGACATGGGCAAATTTTTTTGTTAGTTTTTGTTTTTTTGGTTTGTTTTTTTATTTTGTTTTTTGTTTGTTTGGATCTAGCCCCAAAAGCACAGGGAACAAAAACAAAACTAGACACGTCAGATTTGTTTCTGCACAGGAAAGGAAGCATTTAGTAAAATGAATAAACTGAAAAGGCAACCTAGGAGTTGGAAGAAAATATCTGCAAACCATGTATTTAATAAGGGATTAGTACCCAAAATATAAAGGGAATTCCTACAACTCAATAGTAAAAAGCCAAAAACCCATTTAAAAAATGGGCAAAAGAGCTGAATAGACATTTCTCCAAAGAAGACATATAAGGGACCAAGAGGTACATGAAAAGGTGCTCTGCATCAGTAATTGTCAGGAAAATAGATTGAGATAGTACCTCACACTTGTTAGGATGGTTATTATTTACAAAAGAAAAAAAAATCATTGTTGGTGAGAATATAGAGAAATGGTACCCTTGAATAGTGCTGGTAGGAGTGTGAAATAGTGCAGATTCAATAGAAAATTGTATAAGAATTTATCAAAAAATTACAAATAGAACTACCCTTTGATCCAGTAATCCCATTTGTAGGTAAATATATCCAAAATAATTGAAATCAGGATCTTGAAGAGATAATCAGCATTCCTTGTTCATTGCAGCATTCATTACTCACAAAAGCTAAGAAATGGAAGTGACCTAAAAGTCCATCAACAGATGAATGACTAAAGAAGATGTGGCATACACATAAAATGTAATATATTCAGCCTTAAAGAGAAGGAAATCCTGCCATAAGTGATGATGTGGATGAACCTGGAAGACATTAAGCTAAGTGAAGTAAGCCATTCACAGAAGTACAAATACTGCATGCTCTCACTTTTATGGAGTATCTAGTCAGACTTGGAGAGTTGGGGTGGTTCAGTCAGTTGAGTGACTGACTCGTCTTCATCTCAGGTCAAGATCCCAGTTTCATGGGGTCACGCCCTGCAATGGCTGACTCTGTGATGAGTCTGGAGCCTGCTTAAGAGTCTATTTCTCTTCCTCTCTCTCTCTCAAAAAAAAAAAATTAGCAGTCAAACTTAAAGAAGCGAAAGTAGCACCATGGCTGTCAGAAGCACGGGGGATGGCAAAATGGAGATGTGTTATTCAATGGGTATAAAGTTTCAGTTACGCAATGTGAATACTTTCTAGAGATCTGCTGTACAAATTTGTAGTTGATAATACCATAGTTAATACTATTGCTAACAATGCTATATTGTAACAGTAGTGTATTGTCTTATGGTTAAAGATACTGTATTAGTTAGCAAAACTATATTATTCATTGAAAAATATGTCAATAGAGTAGAGCTCAAGTGTTCTTGCTGCAAAAAGAAGAGAGCAGGAGGAAATGTCTAGATGTGATCGATATGCTTATTGCCTTGATTGTGCTGATGGCTTCATGGGTAAGTGTGTTTCTTAAGAGCCATCAAATTGTATACATTAAATACGTGTCATTTTCTTGTATTTCAATTTTACCTCATTAAAGCTGTTTAAAAAACACACAAGGAATTACTATAATTTTCGTGTACCACGAAGCCAGGGAAACTGAGTGCATAAGCATTTTTATTTGATTAAAAAGAATACTCAAAGAATGAGGTATTCTGTTTTTAACTTAACATTAATTTGAGAGGGGATGGAAAACTACTTTTGGTTTAAATGATGACTGCGGAAAACATTTCCCACATATGTAATTTTCTTAGTAATTAGAAATCTTTGAGTATAACAAAATATTACTTTGATGAGTAAGGATTATTATGTACCTTATATCTATCCATCAACATGAACCTTTAGTTCTCATTGTAAATCCTGTATGGAAAATTGTAGCAGATGGTAATAAGCTATTGATGATATCAGGGTACAATCTAGAATTTTTATCTTTAAGGCAAAAACAGATGATAACTTATTTTTTCATTCATGCAACTAATATTTATTTATTTTTTATTAATTATTTATTTTTGCGAGACAGAATGTGATCAGGGGAGGGGCAGAGTGAGAGAGGGAGTCACAGAATATGAACTGTGAGCACAGAGTCTGACACAGGATCCAACTCACAAAGCTTGGAGTCATGACTTGAGTTGAAGTTGGATGCCCAAACGAATGAGCTACCCAGGTGCCCCTAATATTTATTGAGTATACTATACTGGCTACCAATTATGTTTTGTTTTGGTTACTGGTAGGGTTGTTTTTTCAGTTGTATTTTCTATGAAATATTGCCATGCTTTCCACAAGGATACTATATTTTTAATAAAATGTGGTGCTGACATGCACTCCTGCCTTCAGATGACTGGTCCACAGGAGGATAGAAAAACCAGATAAGTTCGAACAATTTCTCATTTAGCTTTATTAGTCTTGGCCTCGTCCAAGAGTATAAGGTAAAACTTTTTCCAGCAATTAAATTTATGAGATGAGAAATTCAAAAGCCATCAAAGGACTCATTTTGTTTATGAGAAGAAAGCCTGAGTGAGTGAAAACAATGAAGTAAATTCAAAAAGAAACAGAGAAGAAGAAATGGTGAGAAGCTCAATCTTCACTTTGCTCAAGTTCCTGGTTCCAGTTGTTCTGAAGTTAGCTGTCCTCGAATTTCAGCTATACTATCATTCACTACTGTTTATATTTAATACAATATCCTTCAATGCATTGAAGTCTACATACATTAGATTTCTATTAGTTGGAAATAAAAACTTTAGTTAACATTGTTTTTAAAATTTCTCTCATATTTATAATGAAAAAAATACTTCTGTTGGAATGGATATAAGTACTTCTTATTTATTTAAACATATGATTCTAGGGGCGCCTGGGTGGCTCAGTCAGTTGAGTGTCCGACATCAGCTCAGGTCATGATCTGCAGTTTGTGGGTTCGAGCCCTGTGTGAGGCTCCGTGCTAACAGCTCAGAGCCTGGAGCTGCTTCAGATTCTGTGTCTCCCTCTCTCTCTGCCTCTCTCCTGCTCACACGGTCTCTTTCTCTCTCTGAAATAAATAAAACATTCAAAAAAATTAAAAAAAATATGATTCTAAATGTGGTGGACCCAACAAACTGACATCAGAAATCTTACTGTGTTCTATATAGGATTAATTGTCTTACAATTGGATTTATATATATACTCTGGTTTCTCTTCAGATCATATAAATCTTTCGCCTTTTACAATTGGATTTATATAGAACGAACTGTATGTAATTCATCCTATATAAACAGAACATCTCATTAGGACAAACATTTGGACAGACATCTCATTGGCAGAACATATATAAAGTCAAACAAAATGAAGGAAACAAATTCAACTAGTGTGATAGCCAGAATAATGGTCCACCCAAACATGTCCGTGTCCTAATCCCCGGAACTTTGAGTGTGTTAGATTGCAATGTTGAAAGAAAATGAAGGTTACACACAGAACTAACACTGCTAATTATCTAACCTTCAGATAAGGAGATTCTTCTGGATTATCCAAATAGGTGCAAAGTAATCAAAAAGCCCTTAAGAGTTTAGTAGCCAGGAGAGGATTATGGGAAGACGTGGTTATGGAATAAAGTCACAGAAAGCTTCAACCTTGCAGGTATTTAAGCTAGAGGAGGGGGGGGGGGCTCTATAAGTTGGAAAGGAAAAGGAAACAGATTCTTCCCCAGAATTTTCCAAAAAAAAAACACAGCCTCTCAATACGTTGATTTTAGCCCTGTGAAACCTGACCCAGAGAACTGTAAAATAATAAATTTGTGTTGTTTTAAACCACTAATTTAGTAGCAATTTATTATGGCAGCTATAGAAAACTAATACAACAAGTAGTTCCAAATTCATATAAAAAATTGAGTAATAACACACATAGGAAGTAAATCTTTCCTCTGATGCTCAAAGATAAAAAAAATCACTTTCTCATACCTTTAAAATAATAAAAGTAATAAATATTTTATACAGTATAATAAGACTACCATGGTAATGGAGATAAATTTGAACACATCTCACAAAGATAGGTAAAGAAAGCCACCAAAAGAAGGGTATCTAAACCCAGATTGGCAGAGAGGAAATATTTCTAGGATAAGTGGTATTGATATCTAAGCAGTGACTCAAGGATGATTAAATGTTTGTCACATGGGTGGAGATAGGGTGTTGAAAGGACAAACTACATATGAAAAGGCTGGAAATTTAAATAAAGCATGATGGTCTGGAAATAAGATAGTTCACACTAACAGGATCCAAAGCGGCAAAAGACGATGCTAACTTAAGGGCTCATTTTAAGAGAGACCCGTGTTCTTACATCTTCCATATCATTATTCCCTGTGACTTCAAAATTAATTACATATGGGTGGGGTAAATGTGAGGAAAAATTACTAATTTCCCATCAGTACTAAATCATGAGTCAGAGTTTTCCTGACTCTGAGTAACTCTCATTCCTACTCTCTGTATTTCCAGAAAATATGCACTACAGTCCTGTGACATTTTGTCTATTTTAAGAAACTGATGCCACCAAATTCATTTCTTTATAAACAGAATCAAAGCACATAATTACAATTTCAGAGATTTCCATCACATTAGCTATTCTGAACACTTACAACTATCATTCTAGAAACACCAATTGCAACAGAAAAATAGTAACCCATTAAATTTGTAAGTCCCAAAATACCTGAAGCATCTGTCTTTTAAGATGAACTTGGAGGAGAAATTACCCAGAAGATAGACTTGGTGACAATCTGTCATCAACAGTAACCCAAACACATTAAGTGTTCTTATATATGCTTTTTAAGTGTCAGTAAAGATGACGCATCCCGGGCATAGAATAGCAGCTGCCACCAATGGAAACTGCCTTGGTTTATCTTTTCCTCTTTCATGGTTTCCTTCCCACTGACCAGAAGATGTTACAGCCACCAATGTAAGAAACCATTTAGAGAACGTCCCTGTATACGTTATAAACATTGATTTCATGGAGAATGCTTTGCAATTTCCCATGTGTCTTTTGTATTTTTAAACTGAGTCAGTCTCATCCATATACGTCCACCTAGGATAGTCACCTGAGAGCCAAAATGTGTTAGTTACTATTGAAGCTGATATTTGAAATGGAAACTAAAAGAAAGGAACAATATAAATTTACTTCTGCAAATTTGTCCATCATTCTTCTGAATGGGCGACGCTAGTCTCTGTATGGTTCGGAGTTGAGTATAGGGGCCAATGAAGCAAGCACTAGAAAGTTTACTTTTGAAAGCACTAATTTCATGTTTCAGGCAAATATAAATTTGGAGCAAACGGCACCACATCAGTTGTAAGAAATCGAAAAAAATTGATGTGGCAAATATTGGACAATCTGACACCTGGACTTGGATTTTCCTTTAACAACATCTATTTTAGCTACAATAAATTCTTCCTCTCATGTTTCCAGGACCCTCCCAGAGTCAATGACTTGGAAAATTGTGAAGGAGATAGGTTTTCTGGGTCCCCGATGTGTTCTTATTTTCTTTTCCAAACCTCCCTTCTTCCTGGCCCTTGTCTCTAGAGAGTAATAGTTGTGTACTTGTTTGCTTGTTTGTTTTTCCTTTAGAAAAATACAAAAAAGAACACTTTACTCAATGATATATTTCTGCTTTTGTTCCAATGTTTTCTTCAGCAAAATCTAAGTTTAGTTCTGGAGGGTGAATTTTCTGTATTGGCCTCTTTTTTTCAGGGCAGCAGTTTTCCCAGTGAAAACAATTCTTTGGTGGACCTAAGAATTCTTGCTTTTCTATTTGTTCAACTTTTTTCTTCTTGTGACGAGAAAAGTGATGATTTCCAAACTCTTTACCTGCCAGACTGGAAACCAGAAGTCTATGATGTATTTCTTTTAAATATTTATTTCTTTTTGGAAGAGTGCAAGTGAAGGAGGGGCAAAGGGAGAGGGGGACAAGGAACCAAAGAAGGTTCTGCACTGATAGGCTGACAGCAGAGAGCCCTCATGAGCCAGATCAGGACTTGAGCCAAAGTCTGATGCTCAACCCAGTGAGCAAGCCAGACGCCCCAAACTGTGATGTATTTTTGATGTTAAAAAATCACTACAGATCTCTTCTTGATGGTACTTTATGCATTTATTCAAATTGAGAAATGAGAATCAAGTACTGTATATCAAACTATACTGTATAATAAATTATATCATTTTCACAAAGTCCTCTTCAAGTTTTAAAGGAGAGTATATCATGTGAAAAGAACATACACTCAATGCATATGGATTTGATGAACATTTTTAATCTCATGGTTGCCTAATTCCCCTCTGCTTGGTGTTATCCTTTACTGAGTTGAAGTATGAATATACTAGGTCTCTTCCAGTTATCAGCAATTCAGGAATATTTTAAAAATCCACCTTATTTTGGTGTACAATATTAAAATTTGGAAATATGGATTTATCTTATCAGATTTTATTAAAAGAACATGAACAGCCCTCTGACAATATCATAGAATATAAACTACATATTGAATACCTTTTAAAGTTAAAAATAGACATATCCTCTGATATGGCAATTCTACCTTTAAGAATTGCTCTTACTAATGCATGAGCACATATATAAAAGATTAAGCATAAGAATATCTATAATGGAAACAGCCTCAATTTACGTATTAATACATATTAACTTAAAAGTATTGGAAACAATCTAATATTTATTCACAACAGCCTTGCCAAGTAGTCAACAGTAAACATTGTCACAACAAAGACATGGAAGTAACAGGGAACAGGTAAGTGGTACATAATTAGTAGTTCCCTAGTTGCCTACTCTTAATCCAATATGTCAGGCTATATTCTCTAGGATTAAGTGTTCATTTAGTTCTATTATTTTAGTTTAAGGAATATTTTCTCCTTTAATGTCCTTAGGTTATGGTTAATGTATCTAAGAATAAAAAATATGGATTTTTCATCTTCATCAAACTTTCTTTGAGTACATCCTAACATTGTAGGGATATATAATTTCTGATTAATAGTGTGTATTAAACTAGTTTTTTTAGTTTCTTAGTATCACTTGTGCTTGTAATGTTTAAATTAACATTACTTCACACTTTGGAAAAGTAGCATTTTATTTGACATTTTCAAAGAGCAGACATACTCCTTTGCTTACTAACCTTTAAAAAAATGATGATGTCATTTTGACTAGTGTAATCATTTCAGCAATGACCCTTTCCACTTTAATATACTCTTACCTTTAATCTGGACAAAAGTGACATATTCTTTGCATTTTTATAATACTTTTTTTTTCACATTTTTTATAATTATGTTTTCCATTGTGTCTTTCACCTGGCTCTGTCTTTAATATTTTTTTAAGGAGAAACAATTTCTACCATACAAAGTAACATATTAACATCTTTCAATAATGTTAAGTGGCATGGAATGTTTATTTACATTACATTATATAAAGTCAACAAAATATTTATGTTAAATGATCATGAGATAGAGTAAAATGATAATTTTCATGGGGATTTCTTGGGGATAATGGAGACAGTCTATTTTCTCTTTTCTTTTTTTTTTCAAATGTTTATTTATTTTGAGAGAGACAGAGAGTGCTAGTAGGGGAGAGGTAGAGAGAGAGAGAGAGAGAGAGAGCGAGAGAGAGAGAGAGAGAGAGAGAATCCCAAGCAGGCTCCATGCTGTCAGTGCAGAGCCTAACAAGGGGGTTGATCTCAGGAACCATGAGATCATGACCTGAGCTGAAATTAAGAGTTAGATGCTTAACTGACTAAACCACCCAGATACCCCAGTGAATTCTTTTTCCCCATTCAAGTTGATGTGAATTATAAACTCGAGTTTAAAACCACTTGAGGGGTGCCTGGGTGGCACAGTTGGTTAAGCATGCAACTTCAGCTCAGGTCATGATCTTGCAGTTCTTGAGTTTGAGCTGTGCCTTGGGCTTTGTACTGTCAACTCAGAGACTGGAGTCTGCTTCAGGCTGTGTCTCCCTCTCTACCCCTCCCCAGCTCACTCTGTCTCTCTCTCTCCCAAAAATAAATAAATATTTTAAAAAAATTAAAGCTACTTGATAAAGTACTACTATGTTTCAAATGAATATTACAAATTAAATATTCCAAACCAAAAATTTTAAGGTAGTCCTTTTCCGTAGACTTTTTACAACATCAATTTTCACTAATAAAATGTTAAAGGCCAATAAGATTTGGAAGTTCACAAGCTGATGATGTTAGGAATAATGACAATAGCAATATTAATATTAACAATATCTTCAAAGACACACAAGTTCAATTTAGAACCTTGTAAGTTCTCATCAAGTGGTAGTGTTTATTTTCCCTCTTTCCGAATATGGCTGGACATTTCAACTGTCCCAATGCATTGAATGTGCTGAAAGGGATAATGCTGTGTGACCTCCAAGGCTAAGTCTAAAAGGGCCATATAGAAGTTTTTTTCTCTCTCTTTTTCCTCTCTCACTCCCGGGGCTGAGCCCACACCCCATGATCTGAGGAAGTCCAGGACATACAAGAAGCCACACATAATTTTTCCAGGCAGCTGTTCCAGAGAAGTCTCATTAGACAACTAGTTTCAAACGTTAGACATGTCAGTCTTCAGATGATTTCATCTCCTAACCTTTGGACCACCTCGGTCCTGAGCAGATGTCAGGTTGATGCACAAAGTAAAAGTTTGTTATTGTTTTAAGCCACTCTGTTTTGGGGTAACTGTTTATTCAGTCATAGTAGCTAGAACATAGAGCAACATGCATTCTTATTGTTTTTTGTTCCTTCGGAATATAAATAAACCCCATAACAGCAAGAATGAAATCTGTCACATGTGCCCAGTGGCTGGCACATAGAATGTATTAGGTAAAAATCAAATGAAATAATGAATAAAATCTTGACTGGACTGTTTTAATACTGAAAACTTTCAGGAATGCTGTGATGCATCTCAAAGTCTTTCTTGCCTCAAAATAACTTATACTAGAAAAAAGTTTCTCTCTTTCTTTGTTTACTGTTATATACTGGATTTTTCTTAGAAGCCAATTAAATTGTTAGAAAACATCAATTAATAGCATTAATAGTAGCCATAAAAGACCCCATATTAAACCTCTCGTGTGTCTTTCCGAGCCTTGGAACACATTGTTCTTGCCCAGGAAGCAAATTCTTCTCAGCCATTCATATCTTCAAACCCTCCCCAAACTTTTCTCTTCTTAAAAACGGACACCACTATCTTCTCACTTATGGCTTTTTTAATCCCTTTGGTCCTTTGTAAGTGTATTTTTTTTACTGTGATTTGCATAGGAGTGATTAATTTAGGCATTTTTCATGGATTTTTGATACTTTTCAAAATTCGAAGACATTAGGAATATGCAAGAGAATGAAGCAAGCCATAAGTCTCTGACTTGCTGTTTTAATCACACATCAGCTTCCTCTGGAAAGGAGGCAAATCAGGCAGCATTAGTATTTTCTACAGATCTTATGTAGCATTTCAGTATCTGCCCTCTCCTGCAATGGTCCCATCTTCTAGTAAATGAGGAACAAGTGGATTCTGTCCTATCGATTGCTGAGCCAGCCAATGCAGTTGTCTGCTCTTCCACTTTAACCTGCTCATGCAAGTGCTGTCCTTTGCTGGATTTCATCACAGTTCTTTCATTTCCTGTAATTTACCCTAACACCAGGCAGTCTCATGGGAAGACCTTTCTAAAAGTTAGGGAGTAGCAGAATGCAATTGCCACAGAGGGCTGGAGATAGCTGTAAATCCAGTGGCAGATATCAGTCTTCCTAAAAACGCATCAGCATTTCCCAGGGAAGGTGACTTTTCACTGCCTATTTTTTCTCTTCAGACTTGGGTCCCCTGTCAGGTTACTAGACCCTCTCTTTTCCCTTTGCTAGGCCTCAGCCCACAGTCTAGTTATCTTATGGGGCATTTCCATTTTCCTTCTCCCAACCATGGGTCTAAGCACTGTATCCTCATCTGAAAGATCACAAATTATTATTATGGCTCTCTATGTAGTGAGACTAATTTCCTGGGTGGCCGGATACCTGCACAACATAAAAAAAACTACTTATAATGGGTTAAAAATGATGCTTTATAGAGGAAAGAAGGGGATGAGTTCCTTTTCCTCCAGATAAATTGCAATGATATAATTCACGAACTACAGAAATATATATTATGCTTCTTTTGTCATTCTTCTCATTCACTAACAAGTATGCTGAGTGTAGTACTAAAAAATAATACATGACTTAAAAAGAACTATAAGTCTAGAAATACCATAGGAATTTACTTTGTGATTCCATTAAGATTGGTATTTTTGAAGAATTTCACTGCATAGAAATTGATGAAAATATTACCAATCCTTAATATTGTTTATCAGCTAAAAGTTGAAAAATATGGTATTTCAAGAATTTCCCTCATAATATACATATGTTTGCAGATGATATAATTCTATAGTTTAAAAAAATAGTTCTTAATGCATTCATGTATACAAAAGTATAAAAACATAGAATCTGTGTCCTGAGTTTTAGAAAAATCTGAACCCTTCCATTAACATTTGCAGGTAGGAAATGAGGAAAACACTCACTAGCCTGCAGCTGGGTAACTTTCATCCCTTTTCCTTAATATACCAACTTAGAGCTCTTCTTTATACATAGATCTGACTTCTCAAATTGCTTTGTGGTCATCAGAGACAGAAGTCTTGTGACAAAGTGGAACAGGAGAAGGACCTTGGTACCCTAAGGTCAGAGGAAAGATTGCTACATTGCACAATCCCAAACACGCTATTCACATCACGGCTGTAAGCAGTGAATATGGATAAGCAAACTTTAAGAGGTTTTTATAAGAGATTTTAACAACATGTATCTGAATAGGATGATATTATCTATAAAATAGAACATTAACAGTCAATTTATCTATCACTTCCTTTCTCTAGTTAAAAGATACAATGCACAACACTTCTTCACTAATATCCATAAGATAAAGCACACTATTAGATATACATTCATCAGTATCAGTAGATATTGAAGAGGAAGAAGAAACAAACATGACTTGTCAAACTTGAATTATAACTTAATATATTAACATTAAAATCCATAGTCTAAGTATAAAGAGAACTTACACCTTGAGAAAGCCTCTTATTTCACTGTAGGAAGGGAATCAAGACTGAAATGTCTCAGATCTCTGTTACAACCCATGCGTGTTCATGTTTCTACATCTGCCCCCACTCTCCCTTTTCTTGCTCCATATTATTGCTACTTCTTCGGGCAGTGCTATTTTTTGACCTATGTACCATCTCTGCTTTTTATGAATTTTTAACCTCTCCCTCTCTATTTTCTGTCTCTTGGTCATGAAATCTATTCAAAAGTGCCTCATTTTAGTACATTCTTTTAAGCAAGACAAAATAAAACAATATCTTTCCATCTCCATCTTTTAGTTACCATCATTTAGCTTCATATTATTTAAAACAATTTTTTTAGTTCCTTTATTTATTTTGAGGGTCACCTGGGTGGCTCAGTCAGTTAAATGCCCTACGTGGGGGTATCCAACTTTGGCTCAGGTCATGATCTCATGATCTGAGTTCAAGCCCCATGTCAGGTTCTGTGCTGACAGCTTGGAGCCTGGTGCCTGATTTGGACTCTGTGTCTCCCTCTCTTTCTGCCTCCACCTCTGACCATGCTCTCTCTGTCTCTATCTCTGTCTCCCTGTTTCTCTCTCTCTCAAAAAGAAATAAACATTATTTATTTTGATAGAGACTGAGACAGTGAGTGGGGCAAGGGCAGAGAGAGAGAGGGAGAGAGAACCCCAAGCAGGCTTTTGTGCTGCCAGCGCAGAGCCCCATGAGATCACGACCTGTACCAAAACCAAGATTTGAATGTTTAACTGACTGAGCCACCAGGCACCCCTTGCTTCACATTCTTATACAGCTGATCTTTTCTCTTTCCTTTTTTTTTTTTTTTAGTATTTTAGACTTACTGACTTTCTCATACTCGTGTTCATTCTTCAACTCAATACTCTTCATTTCCTCCCTCCTAGTCTACTCAACCCACCATCATCTAGGCCATCAATTTTTTATATCACCTAATCTTGGTATGAATGACCCTGTCCTGATCCTAACTGAAGTCTTCAGTATTTGGTACTGTGGGCCAATTCTTCACTACCAAAACTTTCCCCTTACTAGTATTCCAAGAAACCACATTCTTCTTTTTCCTTCTCCAATCAGAATACTCCTCCTTGGTTGGTTCTCCCTCTCTCAGTCTCTCTTTTTTGATGATTTTGCCCACTTCTATAGCCTCAGCAACTATTTACATGGCCATGACCTCCATAATCCTGCTTCTATCTTGGCAGAGCTTGAAATAATAGTATCCAGATTCATGACTGACCTCTCCATCTGAAAACCCCTTGTATGTGAACTGGCATAAATTGCTTAAGCATGAATCGCTTAAGAAGTGCATTGAAAGAAAAAGTGATTCATAAGAGAATATTGGAGATTGGGGAAAATATATTAGTAGTGGCATCTGTATCAGATGGGAACTAATATATCTCTTTTTTACACAATATTAATTTTAGGGGAAAATCAGAATTTTTCTAAGCTTATACTTTTTTAAATTATTTATTTATTCTTTGAGAGAAAGAGAGAGAGAGAGAGAGAGAGAGAGAGAGAGAGAGAGAGAGAGAGAGAGAGAGAGAGAGAACAAGCAGGAAAGGACCAGAGAGAGAGAGAGAGACATACAATTTGAAGCAGGTTCCTGGCTCTAAGCTGTCAGGACAGAGCCCGATGTGGGGCTCCATATCATGAACCATGAGATCATGACCTGAGCTGAAGTCATATGCTTAACCAACTGAGCCAGCCAGGTGCCCCTCTATGTTTATACCTTTATTGACCTTTCTGATGAGACTTTCCCCAAGCTTTCTATCAAGTCACAAGAGCACAGAGGGCTTTATAGGATAGCTTCTCTAAGAGTTCCTGATAAACAGAGTGGGTCAAACAGTATGTGAAAACAATTGGGTGCTCTTTAATGTAATTCTTTGTTACCCAAATTTTGCCTTTTCAAATACAGCCTGATATTGATGGACTTTAAGCAGATGAATATATATGGAGCAGAATCCAAATGAACAGTGGTCAACTAAAACAAAACAAAACAAAACAAAAGAAAGATGGTCCTAGACATCTAGGTATTTGACAAACCAAGATGTGTTGCTTATGTATGAGTAAAGTGAAAGAGAGAGCTATGAGTTACATCCAGAAATCCAGAATCCAGTCCTTGTGGCAGAGAATCCTAGAACAACAGAACCAGAATGGGTCATTTCACACAGAATAAAATTGAGGAATATGACCTTGTCAGGTCTACACTCACACTGAAGACCACTGGGGTTTATATCCCCTGGACTCCAGTTTATTCTTTAATCTCACTAACTAATTATTGCAAATCACTTAATTTTCCTTTAGCTTACTAAGATAAATACAACCTTATGGGATCCAAATTTCTGAAAAAAATCATTAGTAAATTTTATCATATGTGAATAAACTAAATTGATTCAATTAAGAGATTTCGGAAATTTCTATAGTTTTCTAAACAATGAAAACATTAGGAAAGCTGGCACACTTTGCATCTCTGGCTTTATATAGCATCTTTTGCTGTGCGATATAGAATGAATATTCATTCTATTTAATATTTTTCTTCAAACAGGGCATTGTTGCTAATAAATATACTTTTATAACCTACTGTATACTGACAGGTGATATACGTAGACTCTCTTGACAATGAAGTAGGATTCAAAACAGGAACCATACAGCTGTTTTGAACATCCCAATTCTACGACCTTATACATATTTATGTATTTTCAGTTATAATTTGAACTCAAAATATCATTGGCATATATAAAAAGAATCTAATGTGATCTCTTTTTGTCTCCTCTCTCTTTCTCATAAATGCCACTTCCATATTGGAGCCTTTCTTTACTAATCAGAATGAAGTTACAGAGTTATGACATAGCAAGGAACATTTCCAACACATTCTAGTATTAGTTCACCATTGGTTTTGCCACTTAGTATGTAATACATTTTCATCTTATTTATCAAAGAGGATCCTAAATAATTGATATATAGATATATATAAATGTTCTTCTCAATTTCATCAACAGCATGTAGGCATGTTTGTCAAATTGTGCAAAATAAGACAATAGAATTGTCTGTAGTAATGTACAATTCAAGGATTTATAACTTTTATAATGTGCATGCCTATTTAGGGCTCAGTTGATTCCCAGAAAGACAGAAAAAAAAAAGTACATGTCAAGTCTGTAGGTAATAAAGCATGTCTGGAAATAGTAAAAGAAATCACCATAGGAAGATGAATTGTTGAATGAAAGGTGAGAGAACTTTTCCTTGTACAACAATCAGGAATTCACTGAATAAAACAAATTACCCCCTGTCAGCCATTTGAATAGTGGCCTCAGAGAAATAAAAGGGTCTTAAATACAAAAGAAGCCTGTAAATGTGTATAGGCAACTGCTTTGCACATCAGATGGCATGATAATAAATTTCATATTTCTGAAGCTTACTTTAAATAACATTTCTTTGCTTTATAAACTTTATTAAAATAAAAACATGACAGTTTTTTTTAAGTATGAGACTAAGTCCTTAAATTTGATTTATTCTTGAATAAATAGATCAACTTGGATTTGGAAGAAAGAACATCATTTTGTATAGGCAATGGCAAGATGAAATAACAATGGACTTCAGCCAACCAAAACAAGTATAACTTTTACGTATATAAGTCTCTAACAGTTAAAATAAGTTTGGTTAGATCCACCTAAACTCTCAGAATGTGAATTTCTTAAAAGATTTTATAGAAATAGATTGGTTGATTACATTTTTATGAGTGAAATTATAATTCTCATAAAAGATAAAACACAAAGTTGCAAGAATCTTTGCAAGAAAATATCAATGGTCCGTGTCTGTTTTCCTTTTTGGACAGTTATTGATGAGTATCTTCATTTTAATTCTCTCAATTAAACCACATCTTATCATTTTGGGGGCTACTGAAGTATTATTTTGTGTTCCACTAAAGGACAGATATTAGCTGCCTTTGATTCATAAACGAAACTCACTGATCTCACAGACTTTCCCATGGGGATTTGGATGAGCCTGAGCTGTGGCAAGTATTCAGTCACTGCAAAATAGATCTGGGTTTTCTGCCTCAGATTTAGACTGACCTTGAGTTCTGTAAGACTCTTGAATTGACGAATCAATTACAGTGCTCCAAAATCACCTTGGCTCCCTCCCACACCATCTTCCTTTCCCTCTTGTTTATGCCCAAAATACACAGGCAGCCAGACAGCATACCTTGAGGAGCCAGACAGAATGTCTGCCAGCCATGGCTCTTTTGAGCTAACCATTCTAAATGTGAAACAGAGAAGATATATCTTCTGAATACTGTAAGTGTCCTGCCAATAGCCATTTCCATTAAGCTTCCTCCCTGCAATCCATAATTATGTCTTCCTTCTTAGATTCTCTATAAAATGTGTTGCCAGGTCAATAATTCTCAATATTTGTAATATCATGAAACACATATGGAAAAACAGGGTAAACAGAGGGCCTCTGGCTTTCCTGAGGCAAGAGATTAATATCTCCCCCAAAGTTCTGACTTAGAAAAATGATGGAAATATATGTTGCATATATTCTAATTATTTTATATATAGTAATTTTGTATTTCAAAAATGTATTCTTTTAATGTTTATTTATTTTTAAAGAAAAAGAGAGTCAGAGTGTGACTGGGGGAGGAACAGAGAGAGAGAGACACACAGAATCCAAAGCAGGCTCCCGATTCTGAGCTGGCAGTACAGAGCCCGAGGTGGAGGCTCTAACTCATGAACTGTGAGATCATGACCTGAGCCAAAGTCAGATGCCTAACCAACTGAGTCACCCAGGCACCCACAAAAATGTATATTTTGACAGCATCCTCCATATTTTTGTTATTTCCCATATTCACCTGTACACTACTGGTTCCACGGGGTGGGGTGGGGGGAGATAAAAAGAAAAAGAAATAATGAAAGAAATGGAGAGAGAAGAATCAACAAACTTCTTTATTATCTAACTGGTTCTACTTGATGAGAAAATTATGTAAGTTTATTACTCCCTATAGTCAGTATCTATACTATAACTTTAGGAATTGCATTTTTCTGTTTGTTTAATCATTAGTGGAAAATATAATTTTAATGAACATCAGTTTTGGCTTCCATGTGTTTAAAAATCATTATAATTGCTTTCTCAAAAGAGGATTAAGTGCCTAGTCTATATTCAAAGGACTTACAAGCTAAGATTATAGCTCAGTAAAATTTACCATAAATTGTTACCCTCCTTGCCTCTCCTCTCCCCAGTAAAGCTTCTCATAAATGCCTTCACAGAATGGTCATAAATTTACACCTTTGATCCTTCTATCAAAACTGATTATATAGTGTCTAATACCCAGAACAATTTCCATCTAATTATTACAATGACATTTATCAGAATAATGTTCCTTGACATTTACCACAAATTATACTATTTAGATTCTGTACTCTGGATCTTTAAAAAAAAAAAAACCCCTCAATGTATTTGCTGTCATAGTACATTGTACATACATACGTGTACGTTGATTAGTTTTGCAGTTTCTTTCTTTAAATTTGATAACTTTTAACAGAACTCTATGGGAGTAGATTAGGTAGAATTTTTATTAAAACTGGCATTTCTCTGATAAGCTTCTCCATTATTTAGAAGGTGACCAACTGTCTTATATACATTAATTATAAAATGCCCAACAACTTCTCTTACAAGTATAAAATATAGACAAGATGGAACATTAGAATTCTCCCTCAAAGGCTGTCAAGGGGAAATAATGAGAACCATTTCAATAGTCCATACATTCCATGGCATGCTTTTAGAGCTTGTGGTGTTTATTTGTGTTGCTGACTTTTAAAACTGGCAATAAAGCTCTGCTTAATCTTTTGATTACAGCGGTATACACAGTATGGTGGCATTCTGAGAACTTTGTAAACTTATTCTTTGACAATAACAGTATCTCAAAGAGACTATTACACGTTAAAAATGTCTTCTAGCTAATAATAAACTGCAAGTCGGTGAGATACGAGGAAGAACAATGATCTGAGGCTATGAGATTTTAATTCCAGGTACAGATTTCCTTTACTGAACTCTTGCAATTTTATGTGAAAATAAGAGGTGGTCACACAGTCTCTATTTTCCTTACAACTGCAAATCTAATGATTACTTTTCTCCAGAGGCCAAAAAATGTGATCCAATAATCAAAATGAATCCTATACATATTCTTGCTGTTTAAGGAGACATGGAAAAGTAAACAGCTTGTTTCATGGATCTAGGAAGATAATTCAATTCAGCAAATGCTTATTTATAACTTCCTATGGACTTGGTGTGGTCAAAGGAGTTATATTGGTCTAAGCTCCTAATCCAGAGTCCTGGAAAAATTCACAGCTAGACTCTGTGGATTAGGGGGAAGATACTTTTCTTTTTCTGATTCACTTCTGAAGGGTAATAGAAGCAATATCAATTTGTAATTGTTCCATAAGAATAATGAGAAAATGCAATACAATCATACTGGAAACAGAATTTGAAATGCATATTGGAGCAATTCGAAATAAGAAAACTAAAAACTAAAATTGTATGGCTTTATATAAAATATAAAAAACTTTCATTATTTCCCCCATAACATTACAGAAAATAACATAATATTTGAATTAAAAACTGAATCAAAATCCAAGCTCTGCTCTAACCAGATGTCTGATCTTTGACAATCTATTTAATTTCTCTGGACCTCATTTCTTACATCCATAAGAGCGAAAAACAATGTACTCACCAAATTGGTAAACATAAAATATAAGTATATAAAGTTACTTGTATTCAGTGAGTAGCTAGTAGAGTTCCATTCTCTTCTACCTTGACTTAAAAATTATATAAAGGTGGATGGACCTAGAGGCTGTTACACCAGGTGAAATAAGTCAGACTGAGGTAGACAAATCTATATGATTTCACTTATATGTGGAATCTAAGAAGGAGAAAAAAATTAATAAAAAAACAAACAAAAAGCAAAATTAGATTTATAAATACAGAGAACAAATGATGGTTGCCAGAGGGGAGATGTTGGGGGGATGGGCTAAATGGGCAAAGAAGATTGGGAAATACAGATTTGCTCCTATGGAATGAATACGTCAAAGAAATAAAAGGCACAGAATAGGCAATATAATCATTGATATTGTAATAAGGTTGATATAAGGTTGTATGTATGTATAATAGCTACACTTGTGGCAAGCATAGCATAACATAGAGAGAACTTGAATAGTGTACACTTGAAACTAATATAACATTGTGTGTCAACAATACTCAAATAAAAAAAATAAAATTATATGGGGGCATCAAAGGCCTTTTTACTGTGTCAACTTCAAAGAATTTTAAGATATGCTATCCAATAACCATTACAGTTTTAGAGGGTTCCAGAGGGATTTCCACTCACTCGGTCACTTGTTCCAGTTCACTAACCCACATAGATAGGCAGTTCTTTCTTCTGCCTAGAATACATTGAACCTAGAATAAGTAAACTGTATTTTTCTGTACTGCTCTCAGCTTGTCAGATCCCACTTTACAAGGACTAGTTCTTATTTGCCAAAAGATACATCCATACATATAACCTTTTCAGTATGTAGTGAGTTCTTGAGGTGATCAAAAGAAGGAGTAATGAGATAATTCAAACATCATCTATGTTCGATTTTGGATTCCATTAGTTTCTGCTTTTCTTAAGATTTACATTCTTAATTATGTTTTGCTCAGACAAATATTCAAATTAAGTTGATTCCCTAAGCATAATTATCACAGATAAGGAAGACAACTTCAAAGAGCACTGGATGATTGAAAAATATCTGTATTTTCACTAATAATGAAAATACAAAAAACATAATTGCATGTAATTCATACATTAGATTGCCTACCTTTAGTGAATAAAAGGTGGATAAGTCACCTATCAAAATACTAATAAAATATATATTTCAGCACTTAATTACTAACCAGAACTCAAAATTAATCTCACTTAATGCTGCAATCATTCTCCTCTTATAAAAACTGCAGCCCCCAGGAAAAAAACAGTTATTTGTGCCAATAGAAAGTGGTGTTACCACAGATATACATGTTTTCTTGCTGTCATGGTTGTTTCATGCAGGACAGTCATATTATAGTTGGAAAATTGTAATCAAGCTTTCTTTTCAAAAACATTTTTTTTAACATTTATTCATTTTTTGAGAGAGAGAGAGAGAGAGAATACAAGTTGGGGAGGGGCAGAGAGAGAGGGAGATACAGAATCTTAAGCAGGCTTCAGGCTCTGAGCTGTCAGCATATAGCCCCACACGGGGCTCGAACCCACAAACAGTGAGATCATGACCTGAGCCAAAGTTAGACGCTTAGCCGACTGAGCCACCCAGGTGCCCCCAAGCTTTCAATGCACAAGTTGTTAGGCTTGTTTCAGGAAAAACATTTTGGTGGGGGCCAAGGAAAGAATTTGAGTTTTGAGATGTAAATGAAAAATAAAAGAAGGTGAAGCGTTTAAGTACTTGACTGATATCTGCATGGAAAATTTTGGTGTGAAAAATTGGCAATGTGCTGAATAGGTAATAAATAAAGTTCACATTACTGCCTACTAGCATTTATTCTAATCACAGTCTAACACAGTCTAACAAAGATTCAAAACACATTTTTAATTCCAGAATTCTCACTTAGCTGAAATTCCTCTGTCCAGCGTACAAAATGATAGTGTAGTTCCCCAGTCAGTTTTCATTGTATTTTACTAAATTACTTCGACTTTATTTCAATGTCCTTGAGTGCTTATTGTTGGATTCTTGCTCTTATCTTAATTGTTCTCAAATGTACTGCAATAAATAATCCTATCAAGATAGAAGGAGCAAAGAAGTGAGCTCACGTGGAAAGTTAAAGTTGATAGCACAAACATAAAGGTACTTTGGTCTTTGGAAAGAGAAGCTGCTTTGTTTTTTTTCTGCTTAAAGGTCAATTGGAATTTTATCCATATCTCAGCCACTTGCTTTGGTTGCATAGCTAATGGTAAGCAAGGGCTAAACTGGGATTTCATGACAAGTAAAGTTAAAAAAAATCCAAATAAATAAAAATAAATAAATAAATAAAATAAATCCAAATAGGCAAAATAAAATATAATTTTATTTTCCCATAAAGTGACTTACCCTAACTCCCAACATTCTATCCAGTAGCACTTGGTCTTCTCATAGGATTCACGAGTAAATCCTGTCCAAAGAGGCAGGTCTCCCCAATTTCTGTTCCAGGGTATATGTTTACCGACATAGGACTCCTTTAGACACTGTTGTCTCTGGAGGAGGCGTGTCCCCTCTGTGCGCAGTCTTCTCCATTCATACTGGTGAACTGTCCAAGTATTAGCACTTTCTCCTGTGCTTTGACATAATAATATTTTAGAAAGCTCTAGAATAAGGGTATTTTGTTGTTTTTGTGGTTGCTTTTGTTCCAGTGAGGTTTAATGTCAAGGCTTAGGCACCAAAAGGTCAGGGTAAGGTTGGTGCAAGCTTTTGAACTTAGTAACTTATAGGCTCCAATCAGTTAAATCTGTGTTTCACCAGTCACTTAGGATTCACTTATTTTAAAGAAAAAAATTGATCCCAAACTTCACGATTTCATGTTGTGGCAGCCAGATTTTGAATATTAGACAAGGTAAACTATTCTAGCACTCAGTTTCTTACAGCTTTGGAGACTGGAAGTCCAAGATCAAGGTGCCAGCAAGATTGGTTTCTGACTAGGTCTCTCTCCTTGACTTGCATATGAGTGCCTTCTCAGTGTGTCGTCATATGACCTTCTCTCTAGAGAAAATTGATTATATCTGTGGGTCTATTTTTGGACTCTCCATTTTGTTTCACTTCGTTGTATTTCTACCTTACACCATAATAATACTGTCTGATTACTGAGGATTTATATTAAGTTAAAAAATCAGGTAATGCCTGTTTTCCAACTTGGTTCTTATTTTGACTATTTCAATTCCTTCGCCTTACAAGATAAATTTTAAAGTTAGCAAATCATTTTATTTAAAAAGCCTATTAAGATTTTGGTAGGGATTACATTAAATTTATGGCAAAATTGGAGAGAATTGACATATAACCGTTACATTTTCTAAGCCATGAACATGATGAATCTTGAAATTATTCAGTTTTATTTAACGTTCCTCAGCAATGTTTTATGTTTTCAATGTACATATCTTATATATATTCCTACAACTGCATCCCTACTTTTTCAAGCTGATAATATAAGTAAAATTTATATATCAATACTCATTTTAGTAAGGATATAGAGAAATGTAGTTGAGCTTTATATATTGATCATGTATCTTGACATTTTACTAATCTCACTTTTTTTATAGTTTTTATTTATTTTTGAGACAGAGAGAGACAGAGCACGAGTGGGAGAGGGGCAGAGAGAGAGAGAGAGAGAGACACAGAATCTGAAATAGGCTCGAGGCTCTGAACTGTCAGCACAGAACCTGACGAGGGACTCAAACCCACAAACTAAGAGACCAGGACATGAGCTGAAGTGAGAGGCTTAACCAACTGAGCCATCCAGGCACCCCTAATTTCACTTTTAAGATTTATCAGTGAGGGGCACCTGGGTGGCTCAGTTGGTTAAGCACCTGACTGGTTCAGGTCATGATCTTACGATTCAAGAGTTTGAGCCCCACATCAGGCTCTGTGCTGACAGCTCGGAGCCTGGAGCCTGCTTCAGATCCTGGGTCTCCCTCTCTCTCTGCCCCTCCTTTGCTTATGCTCTGTCTCTCTCTCTCAAAAATAAATAAACATTAAGAAAATCCAATATTTACCAATAATTTTCATTTGCTTGGTGACTTCTACATATACAATCATATCATTTACATATAAGGAAAGGTTTACTATTTTTTTCCTAATATGTATAATATTTATTAATTTTCTTGCATTATTCACTGACAAAGATCTCTGGTGCAGTGTTGCATAAAATGATGAGATTAGTCAACTTTGCTTTGATTTTCTTTTTAAATAGAAAGCAGAATTTGTTCATTGATTGTGAGGTTGGTTGTATTTTTTCATAGAAGCTCTTTATCAGGTGGCAAAAATCTCATTTATTTTGAGTTTTTTGAGAATTTTATTATTAATGAGGCCTGCTTTTCATCGAAAGTGGGATTTTTTTTGCACAAACTGAATTTTTATGTAGATTTTGATCTTTGCATCTATTAAAATAGAAAATTCCAATGGTGGACATAATAAATATAAAAACCAATGCTTCTTTCTAGAATAAGCACTATTGGTAATTCTGTATTATTTTTATATATTTTCTAATTTGATAAGGTAATGTAATTTAAGAAGTATTGTATTTATGTGAAGGAATATTAGTTTATAGTTTTCCCTTGAAGATTGGTTTTTGAGGATCACGATAACTTAAAGATGCTGATATTATCTTAATATTCTTTTCAAAGTCTGTAAGATTTGTAATGATGATTTTAAGCATATGCACATTTATTTTGTAATCAAAGATGGAAATATATGATGATGTCAGAACAAAAAGTGTTTTTATTCTTTGCATTTATCAAGGCATCATCATGATAAGACATTTATAAATTATCTGTATATATTTTGCTACACTGAATGCAATACAAAGTAGATGAAATAATGCTTTCTTTCTCTTTAGCATACACATACAGATTTTATTATTATTATTTTGTGGTGAATACACTTAATATAAGATCTACCCTCTAAGCAAAATATAGTGTACAATACAGTATTTTAAACTATAAGCACTATCTTGTATGTTGGATCTCCAGAAAGAAATGAGGAATAGTAGTTTTTACTATCTTTTGGTTTTAACAAGTGACTATATGTCTTTGTGTTACTACATACAGTGAAAAAATGTTGTTAATAGAGCTATAAGTCCAAACAAGGAAGGGGGGAAGAAATGAAGAAAGAAAGAAAGGAAGGAAGGCAGGAAAAATGAGACAAATTAAAAAGGAAAAGAAGGAGGCAGGGAGGGAGGGGTGAAAAAGGGAGAGAGATAACAGTTTCAGAAAACAAAGTACCCTTTTTTATGTCAAGTCTTTTCCTGGGTTCCTTCACAGCACAATTTCCAGAAGAATTATCTATAAATCATGATATCCATGTCTTCTTCTCCCATTTGTTTTTCAACTTACTCCAGTAGAGACCCTACTCATCACTCCAGTGTATTTGATCCATGGCACTAGTAATTTGCATCTGTTCAAATCTAGAGATATGGTTTCTGTCCTTGCTGTATTTTCTTGCTCAGCAGCATTTTATACAGTTATCTACACCTTTCTTCTAGAAATAGTCCTTTTTGGGTGTTCTTGTCCTCATACTCTAGTTTTATTTCCCTTTTCAGTGGCCACTCATTTTCTGCTTTTTTACAAAATTTTTTTCCCTGCTGGACTAGTAATTATTGGAATGATCTAAGGTTTGTCTCTAGTTCTTTTATTCTTATGTATCCATATTTTCTTTAGGTAAGTATTTACAAATACTGTTTATTTCCAGCCTAGGTCTCTGTCCTGTGCTCCACACTTTTATATAAATGCCATCTCTCACCTAATCTGAATATTTTCTTCAATCTTTCTACTCTATCATTCTATTATTTTATTGTTTGTAAAGGAATTTAACACCATCTAAGATACCTTGTTTATCTGTTTCTCATCTCTGTCTCCCTTCTTCCTGACACGCCACCCTCAGTCTTCCACTGAAAGTAAGCTATAGAATAGGTACAATTTTGGCCACCTCACTAAACTAAACTAAACTAAACTAAACTAAACCTAAACTAAACTAAACTAAACTGAACTCACAACTGAATCCTTAGGGATAAGGCAATACAAAGAACATCGTAGATATTTAATAAACTGAATTACAAGTCTAGTATTAATCAACATATATACCTATTTGTTAAGTAAATATTTAGTACTTGTGAAGACAAGAAATTACAGGGATTGAGATGGCAAAATTTTTATCAACTATGTCCCAATTTTACAGAATTGGCAACTTTTCCAACTAATGCCATAGCATATTTGGTATGCTTATGACTATGTCATACGTCTTAGCGCATGAAATACTTTCTGGTGTCTGAACTATATCTCTCAGATCGTGAATTTTGCCCACTATTCTCAATAAGTATGGAGAAGTATCTGTTGTGATAAAGGGAAAAAGAATTTAGCCTTAGAGTCAGATTCATGTAGGTGCATTTTTTGCTTAATGAGTTAGTAATCTTTGGCTTTATAAGGTTAACCTGAACTCAGAGCATCAATCCTTTTCATTTGTGAACACACGCAAATATAATTATTGTGTACAAGTACTAAAGTGAAAATATACATACGATTTTGTTGAAACCCAGTAGTGAGTGGACAACTGTGGCTGTGAAGGGAGACTTCATAGAGTAGTTTGCTCTTCAGCAGGATCCTGAACTTTGAGTAGTAGTTTAGGAGGAATTTGAGAAAACTGAATTGAGAAAATGATATGACATATCCAAACATAAAGTGGCATAAAAAATGAAAGCTTGTTCCAGGGACACAGGATCTTTCTCGGTAGCTAGAACACAGGTTTATACTGTTAGAGACTACAGTGGTATAATTTGCTATTCTAAAATTTTGGATTTAAAAATCTCTGGGACACAGCAAAGGCAGTCCTAAAAGGAAAGTATATTGCAATCCAGGCCAATTTCAACAAACTAGAAAAAGTGCAAATTCAAAATCTAACAGAACACCTACTGGAACTAGAAGGGAAGCAGCAAGAGCACCCCAAACCCAGCAGA
>NC_043714.1:51747297-51756873 GCF_006229205.1 Suricata suricatta
CTATGAAAAACTATATGCCAGCAAACTGGACAACACAGAAGAAATGGACAAATTCCTAAATGTGCATGCACTGCCAAAATTCAAATGGGAAGAGATAGAAAGCATGAAGAGATCGATAACCAGTGAAGAAATCGAATCCGTTATCAAAAATCTCCCAACGAATAAGAGCCCAGAGCCAGATGGCTTCCCAGGGGAATTCTACCAGACATTTAAAGCAGAGCTCATATCTATTCTTCTCAAACTATTCCAAAAAATGGAAATAGAAGGAAAGCTTCCAAACTCATTCTATGAAGCCAGCATCACCTTGATACCCAAACCAGACAAAGACCCAGCAAAAAAAGAGAACTACAGACCAATATCCTTAATGAATACAGATGCAAAAATACTCAATAAGATACTAACAAATCGAATTCAACAGCATATAAAAAGAATTATCCCGGGGCGCCTGGGTGGCTCAGTCGGTTAAACCTCCGACTTCGGCTCAGGTCAGTTCTCACGTTCGTGGGTTCGAGCCCCGCATCGGGCTCTGTGCTGACAGCTAGCTCAGAGCCTGGAGCCTGTTTCTGGTTCTGTGTCTCCTCCTCTCTCTGCCTCTCCCCCTCTCATGCTCTCTCTCTGTATCAAAAATAAATAAAACATTAAAAAATAAATAAAAATATTTAAAAAAAATGACAGATTTAAAAAAATAATAAATAAAATAAAAAAAAAATAAAAAGAATTATCCACCATGATCAAGTGGGATTCATTCCTCGGTTATAGGACTGGTTCAATATTAGCAAAACCATCAATGTGATCCTTCACATTAACAAAGGAAAGGACAAAAACCATATGATCCTGTCAGTAGATGCAGAAAAAGCATTTGACAAAGTACAGCACCCTTTCTTAATAAAAACCCTTGAGAAAGTCAGAATAGAAGGAATTTACCTAAATATTATAAAAGTAGTTTATGAAAAGCCCACAGCTAATATCATCCTCAATGGGGAAAAACTGAGAGCTTTCCCCCTGAGATCAGGAACACGACAGGGGTGTCCACTCTCACCACTGTTGTTTAACATAGTGCTGGAAGTCCTAGCATCAGCAATCAGACAACAAAAGGAAATCAAAGGCATCAGAATTGGAAAAGAAGAAGTCAAACTTTCACTTTTCTCAGATGACATGACACTCTACATGGAAAACCCAGAAGACTCCACCAGAAGCCTTCTAGAATTGATCCATGAATTCAGTAAAGTTGCAGGGTACAAAATCAATGTACAGAAATCACTTGCATTCTTATACACCAAAAATGAAGCAGAGGAAAGAGAAATCAAGAAACTGATCCCATTCACAATTGCACGAAAAACCATAAAATACCTAGAAATAAACCTAACCAAGGATGTAAAAGACCTACATGATGAAAACTATAGAAACTTATGAAAGAGATTGAAGAAGACACCAAGAAATGGAGAAACATTCCCTGTTGATGAATTGGAAGAATAAACATTGTGAAAATATCATCACTACCCAAAGCAATCTACACATTCAATGCAATCCCCATCAAAATTGCACCAACATTCTTCTCAAAGCTAGAACAAACTATCCTCAAATTCATAAAATTTTGGATTTATTAGTGTGCTAAATGAAGGAAATCAAATTAAATGCATAGAATACTCAGTCATCATAATTTGCTCTTAGTTGGATGTGGGACCTCTTATTCAGATGTTTTCGGTTAACTGAAGGAGCTAATAGAAGTGGGAATATTGTATGTTCCACAATACTAATTATTTCTTTAGCATTATAATGCATTAAAAGTAGCTGAACACATCACTACCCACCTAAAACTTTCACTCCCTCCAAATGTTTATTTATTATTTTAAGAGAGAGAGGGAGAGAGTAGGGGAGGGGCAGAGAGAGAGAGAGAGAGAGAGATAGCGAATCCCAAGGAGGCTCCATATTGTTGGTGTGGAGTTCCATGCAGGTTCAATCCTATGCACCATGAGACAGTGACCTGAATCAAAATCAATAGTCAGATGCTTAACTGACTAAGCCATCCAGGCGCCCCTCCCTTTGCCTCCAAATTCTCAAGGTCCTGTGTAATCTTGCGGCTAAGTATTGGCTAAAAGGATGTAGCTGGGGAAAAAAATGTGTTACTTCTGCACATGCTCTTAAAAGCATTGAACATGTCATACGTTTGCCCATTTCACCTTTCTGCAGGATGAGGGTGTGAGAGCGGATATGAGAGCGGTTGATGAAGCAAGCATGTTAGAATTCAAGAAGAAGCCATGTGTATCAAGACTGCAAAATAAGAGGATAGAATTAGCCTTTGACTGTCTCAGGGCACCGAGCTCTCCTGCCAGCCCTGGGCTAGGTAGCTGAGACTGTGATATGACAGAAAAATAAAATTCCATCTTTTTAAAACAATCTTTTTAGGGGAGGCTTGTTTACAACAGCATAGACCACATCACAACTAATACCGAAGGAACAATAGTAATAAGTAAAAAAGTAGCAGGCCACTAAACTGTACTTTTCCTGTTGCTCTAGAATTGAATACCATGATCTAAACTTGGAGATGAAATGGCAATAAATACCCTATATGGAGGAAGCTATCTAACAATTGGAATTAAATGCTTCCTCTAGAGTTTACCCAGAGACAACTAAACTGGCACACTCCCACCATCTACCATGGCTCCAATGAATCATCTGTGAGACTGTAAACTCTTGTTTGCTCCTGGTGTCTACATAAAGGAGAACTGCTCACCTACCTTTAATATGTCTGAGTTGTGACACAGGTCAGCGAACCGGTTATTCACATATAATATTCACAGAAAACAGCATTGTAACCTAAAAGCATGTTTGGTACTCATTGCAGATAGCCTTAACTATTTTGATACCTACTGGATGGCAAATTCGTAAAGTAAATGAAATGCATGCACTTTAAAGTTATTTTAAAATCCATTTTGATTTTTATCACTTTTCCATATTTTGAAATAAACCACAAATTAAAGTGTTAAATGACTCAACGTTATACTGATGAAGTTCAAAGATCTATGTAATATTTTGCTTGGTACTTTATTTAGAAATGGAGACTAACTCATGCTAAAATTATTACAAGAAGCTTGGTAAGCAAGGTCAGCTTGAAATATACTATTTTATTTTAAGAAAACACAAAGGCTTGCATCTTTTAAATTTTAGAGTAAATTAGGAAATATGTTTATTTTCTGGGGATCTTGAATTCTCTTTATGGCAATGTCATTTCGAGTAGAGAGATAAAAAAGTGCTGAAATTTTACCCACATAAAAATAAATTGACCTTGATTAATTTAGTGGTTGGGTTATATTTATAACCTTAACCTCATCATCTTCACAAAACATTATAGTAATTTTCTAAGATTTTAAATACTTTAGCAAAATAGGTCATCAAAATGTGTCTATCAGGAAGAGAAAAAAATTATTAGTTGTTATGTATTTGGAAAAACAATTTAAAATGCTGCAGAGAATAAGTACAAGCAATTGAAAGACACACATTAAAATGCTGTAATCATTTTTATAACACAAATGAACTATATTTTACTTTTTAATATATTCATCTATTACATTTGATGTTTGTTTTATAGTCATTTTGAGCAAAGAGAAGGACTTGAAATTTCTTATCTTAATGATTTCAGTTGGTAAATGAGCATTTCTTAAAACAATAAAAACATTATTTAATATAATGGTTGGCATACATTGGCACATTTCCATAGCAAACATATCTTTCACAGTGATATATTCTGAGATTTTTAAATTTTAAAACCCCAATGATTTAGGAACAAAAATAAATCATACTTTGTATTTCCACATAAGTTCATCAAAGCCTCTGGTTTACCAAAGCATCAGTAATGGTATTTTTTAAATGGAAAAAAATGATGGCATGTAAAGATCAGCATTTAGAACCTGGTGTGAATGAAGTCTGCCAATAAAGTCTAATATATATATATGTATATACATGTGTGTGTGTATATATATATATATATATATATATATATATATATATATATATTAGAGAGAGAGGGCATGCACACATGAAACTGGTGGAGGGGCAGAGGGAGAGGGAGGGAGAGAATCTTAAATAAGCTCCATGCCCAGTGCAGAGCCCAATACAGGGTTCAATCTTAGGACGGTGAGATCATGACCTGAGCCAAAATCAAGAGTCATATATGGTGAACCAACTGAGCCATGAGGGCACCCCTACCTCATATATCTTTGACTCTTAGTAAATGTCTGTCATAATAAGAAAGAATGCAAAAATAATCATATCTATTTTTAAACTTAGTCTGATCCAAAGAACTATTAGGTATATTTGGAATAAACTATTTAGCCTAGTATCCATGTTATCTGTTGGTTCAGTCAGAAAATTCATCATCTCACTTGAAAAATATTTGTATCTGTTTCTTTTCATTACTAATTACATGCTTTGGTAACCGTCTTTAGGAGATTCTCTCAAAAATTAACCTAAGAGAAGATGAGACATTTTTATTTTTATTTTTATTAGTTCACATTTTCACTCAGAAATATATATACTTTATGCACCCAAAGGAAAAAAAAATACACTAATTTATGTGAATCCGATTTTGATACCTACAAATCAATTCTTATTTTATGACACATATCTCTTATTCCAGATCATAAGAAACACTAAAATGAGTCAATAACTTTATTTGAAATCTTCAGAAGGTACAATAGGCTATTGAATAATAGAAACAATGTAAATTATTGAATATTTAAATAATTCCTACAGTTAACTAGCACAGTGTGGACATTAATTAATTGAGATTCACTACTATATTCATTTATCTTATTGCTCCTATAACTATAGGCATTACGTGCTGATGTTGCATAACTTGAAGAATTTATTTGCTTAAGAACTAAATTGAGAGTTGTGACTTGTTTTCATTCATCAATTCCCATTTTCATTATGTTTGAATTTCATATAAATTTGATTCAAGATCAGTAGCCTATGGCAATTTCACTGATATGAAGGGAGATGAGAACAGAAAGATGAAAAATTGAACTGACAATGCTGTGTGGAAAGTTGTGACGTACGGTCAGTAGACCCTCGGTCGGCTGGATTTCATAATCAGCTCACCTAGGAGGTGTACAATAGAAGACAGGCAGCAATGATTTATTAATTTATTATTTAATTGTACTTTATAATGTAATATTATAACACATGATTGCAGTGGGAGACGTAGGCTCAAGGACATTCCCTGATGAAAGTAATTTCTAAACTTACACTTGAATATAAATAAAAGTCAACCAGAGTAAGAGGGTCAAATGTTTCCAGCAGAGGGAGGAAACTGCAGAGCTAAAGGTATAGGTAACAGAAAGGAGTAGAAAAAAGTAGAACTATGCCCTTCTTTCTAGAGGGTAGGAGGCAATAGGGCAGTAAGAGGCTAGAGAATTGAAATTGAACCAGATCATGTGGACCTAACAAGCTACATTTGTTACTTTTTTACTTTAATTAGAGAGCACATCCATCAAAATGTTAAAAGCTGTGACATGAGAATATTTTATTAAATTATTTTGACTGAATTTAGAAAAAAAGATGGTAGGTGGTCTACTCTGATGTCAGGGAGATTGGTTGAAAGTCTGTGAAAATTTTAAAAATGATGGTTTCTGACTTTGGAAAGGGCAAGACAGATGAAGAAAAATGAAAAAAAATTAATGTTTATTTATTTCTGAAGGAGAGAGACAGAGAGAGCATGTGTGGGGTAGGGGTAGAGAGAAAAGGAGACACAGAATCCAAAGCAGGTTCCAGGTTCCAAGCTGTTAGCACAGAGCCCAACACGGGGCTCGAACTTGTGAACCATGAGATCATGACCTGAGCTGAAGGTGGATGCTTAACCGACTGAGCCAGCCAGGTGACCCCCAAAATGAATAAATTTAAATAACGAACGGACAGTAAAGCAGACCAGACATGATGATATGGCACATGTGTATAGGGAGAGTGTTGTGAGAGTGTAGCTCAGGTTTCCTAGCTAAAACAGCCATAGAGGTTGTCCTACTGATAATGAATTCTGGCAAAAAAGTGGACTGGAGTAGGGAGAGGGGCTGAATTGATTTTGTTCATATTTTAAGGGGGCCTACTGTGTGCATGTTCTTCTTGGGGTCTGATTGCTGGGTTTATTATCCAGAACTGTCTTTTGCTGGCTGTGTATTCTGGGTGTGTTACTAAACCTGTCTGTGTCATTGTTTGTCAAGTAGGGATATTGTTAGATAGAAGTCATGGGTTACCTGATTGTTGCAGGAGATAATAGAGATTTAGTTAGATTAGTGCCAGGTATGTAAGCACTTAATAAATATTAGATATTATACATTTTAAGGTTTCCCTAAAAGAGTCTCAGAAGAAGAGTAGATAAACATCTTTAAGTGGACAGTATTTGCCTGGAAGAGATAGATTCAGGGAAGATGAGAACATAGTTTTATATGATATTATGGAAGAGCGGGGAAGAATATACAATATTAATAAAGCGGTGTCTAGAGGAACACCGAGAAGCATTAAAAATGGAAGAGGAGAAGAGGATGGGACATTTGCTAGAAGATTGGAAAGGAGCAATTAGAGATTTAGGGGAAAATATGGAATAGCAAAATAAAACAAAGAAATCTATTAAGAAAGATATGTTTCAAAGGTAGAATCCTAGATTTACTAGATAAATATAGTTTGGAATAAAAAGTGTTAAAGTAGACTTTGAGATATTACACAACCTAGTAAATGGTGGTGATAGTTTTTAAGGTTTAACAGGAGATGAGGTTTGCGGTGAAGCTGTACAGGATTCTTGCACAGAGTTGTGACACTGAGGCTTTTGTTCCAGGAAGCAACTTTATTCGTCGCCAAAGAACTAAGCCCCAAATGTCACATGGCATATTTCTTTTATACATTTTTCTATTTCTTTGTCTCCCATATATGGTAACACACATGAAGATACAGTCTGGTTAAGTAGTCTCAGTTTACAAAGTCATGAGGGATGTTGTCACATAGGTGCATAGCCAGGTTACTCCGAAGTTTTCTCTCCCTTTTTTTCTCTCTTCTTAGGAAGGAGACCCTACACAAGGCCTCAACAAAAGCTCTTAGTCAGTGAGTGTTGATATAGGAGAAAATAGTTCTCAGGTCTGAGTCACTTCAACATTTAAAAGTAAAGACAAAGAGGTGCCTGGGTAGCTCAGTCGCTTAAGCATCCAGCGTCAGCTCAGGTCATGATCTCACAGTTTGTGGGTTCGAGCCCCACTCCTGGCTGTGTGCTGACAGATAGCTCAGAGCCTGGAACCTGTCTTCAGATCCTGTGACTCCTCTCTCTGACCCTCCCCTTCTCACGCTGTCTCTCTCTCTCTCTCAAAAATAAATAAAAACATTAAAAAATTTTTAAAAATTAAAAAAAGTAAAGACAAAAAATGATACTAATATTTTATGTCGATTTTCTAGTCTGCAACCTTACTGGATTTGCTAGTTCTAGCAGATTTGTTACTGTTGTTGTTGTTGTTGACATTGTATTTTCCCGCATATCTGATCATGTCATCTGCAAACAGATATTTTTCCTTTTTTTTTCCAGTGTGGATTTTTAAAATTTCTCTTTCTTATCTAATTGTTCTGACTAGAACTTTTAGCATTGTATTGTATAAAGATGGTAAGAGTGAGCATCCTTGCCTTGAACTAGATCCTTGAGAAAAAGTTTTCAGTGTTTCTTCATTGACTATAATATTAGCTATAGGTTTTTACATGTATGGACTTTCCTGTATTTAGTTAAGTTCTTTCTATACATATGTTGTGGAGAGTTTTTTTTTAATGAATGAAGTTAAATTTTGTCAAATGCTTTTTCTACCTCTATAGAAATGAATGTATTGAAATGATTTCTGCCTCTATTGAATGATTTATCTTTCATTTCTGTCAATGTGGTATATCACATTCACATTGATTTGCATGCCCAAATCAGTGACATTTCTCTGCAGTAACAGAACTATTTGAAAAGGATACTAAGAAAATCCCATTTATAATGGCATAAAAAGAATAAAATACTTATGAAAAACCTGAAACAAAGAAATGATAGATTTGTACATTGAAAATTATAAAACACTGAAAAAGGAAATTAAAGAAGACAGATCAATGGAAAGACACTCTATGTTCATAGATTGGAAGAGTCAATATCATTAAAATGCCCATACGACCCATACAATATGACTTAGGTAAAACAACCATGGAGATTGTCCTACTGATGATGAATTCCAGTCAAAATGTGGACTCCAATTTGAATCAAAATCCCAATGGCATTCTCTACAGAAATAGAAAAGATTCTTAAAGTTTGAATGAAACCACAAAAGATCCCGAAGAGCCAAAGCAATACTGAGAAAGAACAGAGCTCAACGCTTTACACTTCCTGATTTGAAACTATGCTGCAAAGCAATAGTAAGCCGAGAGCTGAAGCTGTGGCTGGGCTCCGAAGTGATGCGGGGATGGCTTCAGGTTATGACCAGAGAAGAAAAGAGAAAGAAATCCTCCTCTGCAGAGGCTCCTGTGCCCCAGGCCCTGTGTGGGTGCTACACAGGGATGGCATCATGCTTTCCTCGTCACGAGCTTGAGAAGCAGGTGTGAGGATTCCCATCTTACAGAACAGGAACATGGGCTCAGAGATGTTAGGTAAACTGCCCGAGGCTACACAGCTAGGAAATGGCAGATCTGGGATTTGAACCAGAGCTGGGCATTGACAAAGACACAGGAGGAGAAAAACACGTATATCTTATATATACACAAAAGACTATTATTCAGAGTTTTAAAATTGCCATTTTTGACAATATAGATTAATCTAGAGGACATTATGTTAGGTGAAACTAAGCAAAGACAGGCAAATACTGCATAATTTGATATACATGGAATCTACAGTAGTGAGACTCATAGAAGCAAAGAATAGAATAGTGGCTGCCAGCGGCTGCAAGCAGGGAATACTAGAGTGGAGCTGTCAAAGAGTACTAAGTGGTAGTTATACAAGATGAAGAAGTTCTAGAGATCTCATGGACAGCATGGCAAATATAGTTAACAATATTTTACACACACACACACACACACACACACACACACTTTTTTTAAGAGAGAGAGAGAGAGCACACAAATGGGGGAGAAAAGAGAAAGAATTCCAAACAGGCTTCATGCTTAGGGCAGAGCTCAAAGCAGGATTCAATCCCACAACCTTGGGATCATGACCTGAGCCGAAATCTAGAGCCAGATGCTCAACGGACTGAGCCACCCAGGGGTCTCAACAATATTACATTGTATTTCCTACCAGGGTAGATTTTAGTTGTTCTCTCTATAAAAAGGTAAAATGAAATGGTAAGGATGTGAAGTGATGGATGTGTTAATTAGCTTGTTTTTGATGAGCACTTCATAATGCATATCCATATCAAAACTTAGAGTTGTACACTTTCAACATATATATTTTGTCAAGTATACTCCAATAAAGTTATTTTAAAAAACAGAGAATGGGAGATATAGTCAATGGTATTGTAATAGCATTTTATGGTGACAAGTAGTAGCTACACTTGTAAAAAAAAATCGAGAAAAGAAGTAAGATACAAC
>NC_043714.1:51756973-51770860 GCF_006229205.1 Suricata suricatta
AAACCAAAACCTATGTCCAAATTTATTTGATCTTACCACAAGAATATTCCATGAACCTGTTCATTCTCCAGCTCTACAATCAAGTCCAAGTTCTCTTGGTCTACATACTCCCAATTGATCTTTTATCTGTTCTTGTCTTTTCCTAAACTCTTACATTGTAGTGAAAGCTGTCTTTTAAAGTTTTAAGAGAGAGTGAGCATGTTCAAGAAGAGGAAGGGTGGAGGAAGGGAGAGAAGGAGAGACAGAGAGACAGAGAGAGAGAGACAGAGAGAGAGAGAGAGAATCCCAAGCAAGTTGTCAGTGCAGAGCCCTATATGGGGCTTGAACTCTAGAACAGTGAGATCATGACCTGAGCAGAAGTTGTATACTTAACTGACCGAGCCACACATGTGCCCCAAAAGCTACTTTTAAAATTGTACATTTAATCATGCCATTTCCAATACTCTTAGTCTAGAAAGACTTCTAACTTTACTGGCCTCCTTGTCCCTGCATGATTGGATTTCTTTCTCTCTGGGTTCTGCTAGCACTGGTTCTCTTTCAGTTCCAACTTTCAAAGGTCTTCACTATTATAATGCATTTGCCCTCTGGTTAGAGAATTCCTCATGCTTCACTCACTCTTCCTGTCCCTTCCCAAACACACTACAAAATCATCCTCTCCTTCTGTCTCTCTTATTTTGTTATTTCACCAGCACCATGACATAATTGACTTTAGTAACAACCACTTACTACACAGGGTAAAGATATATGAAATCTTTGATTAACGTCTTCTGCATCATCTCTACTGAAACTCAAGCTTCAGTAGGACACAGAGCATGTCTATACTGCAATCAGTGGGAAGTTTTGTGACATGAAAACATTGTCGGAAACCTTGGTCATATGGAAATGTGATCAAAACACCAGCAAAAAGGGAATTTATCTTATTTTTTCTTCACTTTAATCAGATTAATCTATCATTTTAAATGCATCTGATTATATTCTTTCCAACACTACTTCCTTGAGTTAAAAATTTCCTCTGGTTTTCTTGTGAAGAATTCCCATAAATTTCTCAAAAGAGAATGTTTATTCCCTTGGGAGTATAAAACATGCCTCATGCTATCACTTAAAATTATTTATACAGGGTTATTCAGATACATTTCCAAAAACAGTGGCATTATTTTCATTATAAGAATGAATAACTATTATGACTTCAATAAAATTGTCTTCAAAACGAGAACATTAGATTTACTGAAGTTTCTACTGAAGTTTATCCTGCTCTCCCCTTTGTATTAGAAAAAAATATTCAAACAAAACACATATAGCTATTGGTTTGGTATATGGATTTCTTTATTTTCTTAACATCAGTGTAAAAAATTGTGAATTTATTAGCTTGACTTTTCTTTATGAACTGACAGATAACATACGTTAAAAACCAATCATTTTAATGTTAATACTTACTGTTTTCAATCTACATTGTGGCCAATCAACACACTTGGAGAACACACACGTCAAAAGAATAAAAATATACACATCACCCATGAGCCCATAATCTGGAAATATTTTTTTTTCCTATCCAATGTGGGGTTTGAACTCATGACCCTGAGATCAACAGTTGCATGCTCCACTGCCTGAGTCAGCCAGACACACCTGAAAATACTCTTAAAATTTAGGTTAACTTCTTCCCAAATTTAAAAAACGTAAATCTTTTTTACACTTTTATTATTCTTTGATATAATCACAATAGCACACATGTAAGACTATTTCTCACACTTAAAATTATAAACATCTCATGTCATTTTATATACTCAGATTCTGTATGCTATTATACCGCACAGCCCTAATATGTTAATTAGGAAGAGATACTATGAATATGCTGCATTTGTAATATATTTCATCTGCAAATGATTTTTAAAATTTCTAAAGTTTTATTGTTTTAGATATTAATTTGGTGAATATATCTGCATGTGCATTTTGAACACATATCTGATTATTTTCAGATTATTCCAAATGTATCCATTCATTTTAGTTATAATAGTTAATTTAATTAATATGTTGATTCTCATGAAAAATTATGAAATTATAATCATAATGTGGTCATAGTATTGTCAAGGTAAGTTTTAAGGTGCAGATGACTGGTTGAATAAAAGCTATATTAAAGCTATATTTCTCTTTTTCATATTTGTTGAATTCTTAATATTAATTCCAAAATAGTGAACATACATTATTTTATTAGTTTCAGATGTACAACATAGTGATTCAACAATTCTAAACATTACCCAGTGCCCATCACGATACTCTTAATCTCCATCACCTATTTCACCTCTTCTCCTCAGCAACCTCCCCTCTAGTAACCATCAGCTTATTATCTACGGTTAAGTATCTGTTTCTTGGTTTGTCTCTCCCTCTTTTTCTTTTCCTTTATTTTGTTTCTTAAGTTCCACATATGAGTGAAATCACATGGCATTTGTCTTTCTTTGACTTATTTCACTTAGCAATATACTCTATCTCCATTCATGTCATTGTAAATGGCAAGATTTCAGTCTTTTTATGGCTGAATAATATTCCGTCATGTGTGTATTATATATATCCATAATCTTTAAAAATTTTTTAACATTTAATATTGAGAAACAGAGAGAGACAAAGCATGAGCATGGGAGGGACAGAGAGAGGGGGAGACACAGAATCTGAAGGAGGCGCCAGTCTCTGAGCTGTCAGCACAGAGCCCGATGCGGGGCTCAAACTCACAAATCGGGAGATTATGACCTGAGCTGAAGTAGGGCGCTTAACTGAGTGAGCCACCCAGTCGCTCCAATATATATACATAATATTTTTAAAAGTTTGTTTATTTGTTTTGAGAGAGAGAGAGAGAGAGAGAGAGAGAGAATAGGAAAGGGGCAGAGAAAGTGGGAGAGAGAGAATCCCAAGCAGGCTCCATGCTGTCAGCACAGAGCCCAGTGTGGGGCTGGAACTCTTGAACCATAAGATCATGAGCTGAGCCAAAATCAAAAGCTGGACACTTAACTGACTGAACCACTCAGGTGCCCCAATCTATACATCTTCTTTCTCTCTTCATCTGTTGATGGACACCTGGGCAGCTTCCATAATTTGGCTATTATAAATAATGCTACAATAGACATAGGGGTGCGTGTATCACTTTGAATTAGTGTTTTTGTATTTGGGGGTAAATACTCAGCAGTGTAATGATTGGATCATAAGGCAGACCTAGTTTTAACTTTCTGAGGAACCCCCACACTACCTTCCACAGTGGCTGCACCAGTTTGCATTCCAACCAACAAAGCATGAGGGCTCCTTTTCCTCCACATCCTCACCAACACTTGTTGTTTCTGGTGCTTTTTATTTTAGTCATTCTGACAGGTGTGAGGTGATATGTCATTGTAATTTGGATCTACATTTCCTGATGATGTGTGATGTGGAGCATCTTTCCATGCATCTGTTGGCCATCTGTATGTCTTCTATAAGCTATATTTTAATTTAGCTTATGTATTGCTTTTAAAATCCAATATTTTTATTTCTTATGATATATTATTTATGAAAATTTTTCCTTATGATATCTTATATAATGTCAATTGATCTTAATAGCTGCAAAATAAAGTTCTTAAAGATAAATTGTAACATCAAAAGAAATCATTATTATCCCTTTTGATAATAAATAATTTGGTACAAATGAATCAATGGCCATAATGAACAAGCAAAATTTAAACTACTCAGTTCTATTTCTAGTTTCTTTTATATTGACTATAGTCTGTGATTCAGGAACTTACAAATATGTAAATTTTATTTTATCTACCTTCTGAATGCACTTGGATTGTACACTAATCTACCATTACTCCTGTATCAATGTGATGCAGAACTGTTTCAAATAGGTTTTGGTACATATAATTAATAATAACTAATTTTATGTGTCAAATTGAAAGGATGCCCAGATATTTGGCCAAGCATTCTTCTTCTTTTTTTTAATACAATATTTGGAAGATAAAGTTGATGTTACTTTATTCATTAATTTTTTTGGTAATGTTTATTTATTTTTTGAGAGACAGACATACAGAATGTGAGCAAGAGAGGGGCAGAGAGAGAGACAGACACAGAATCTGAAGCGGCTCCAGGCCTTGAGTTGTCAGAACAGAGCCCAATTGGGCTCAAACCCACAGACTGGGAGATCATGACCCAAGCCAAACTTAGACACTTAACCAACTGAGCCACCCAGGTGCCCCCAAACATTATTCTTAATGTGTCTCTGAGGGTGTTTTTGGAAGAGACTAACATTTATATTGGTAGCCTGAGTAATGTAAATTGCTCTCCTTAATGTGAGTGGGCCTCAGCAAATCAGTTCAAGGCTTGACTAGAAGGAAAAGGTTGACCTTTCCCTGAGTAAGAGACAATTCTTCCTGCCTGACCACCTTTGAACTGAAACATTGCCTTTTTCTTCTCCCTGCTTTTGGACTCAAATGGAAACATTGGTTCTTGTATCTAGAGTCTGATAACATTCAGATTAGAATTAACTTCTCAGACCTAGGTTCCTAGGTCTCCAGGTTGTTGACCCACCCTGTAGATCTGGGCATGTGCCCACCCTCATAATCATGGGAACCAATTCTTTTTCTCTGGAAAACCTCGACATAAAAATTTAAGAACCACCCTAAAGAATCAACACAATCCTTTAAGAAATGTTTGTTTAGATATACAGACAGGTTTTGTTAAACTTAAAAGCAGTATACAAATCATTGAAATTTAATGACTTAAAGTATATCCATACTCTAAGAAAAATAAGGTGTAACAAGGAGAGTGCAACAATGTGAGGGTTTCTCATCTTAGAGAGAGTAAGACTTAGACATGATCATTTCTCAGTAAAATTAAATCCACATGATCAGAAATCCATATGTGTGTTTCATAGATAGTTCTTATGATTTTTCACAATACATCTCAAAATTGTTTTATTGAGTGGTTCTTCCACCAGACTGTGAATATGCGTGACTAATAAACTGCTGTCAAATCTATCTGTTCAGGTTTGTGTGTCATGTTTCATCATCTCTATAACCCTGGGGCAGGAATCTACCTCTTACCAATGGAGTAAATATGAGGCGATTAAAATATAACATCATGTATAGGCTTATAAAAACATGAAATTAAACATTGCAAATATATGAGTATTTTTCCAGATTTTGTTCTTGGAGCGAGTTCAATACAAGCACACATAAACAAGATTAACACATGAATCAAGCAAAACAGAGAAACACACCTATAGCTTTACAATATTAGTACTGCATTAAAAAAATAATGTTATATCTCACCTTTGCTTCTTACCACACTTCCTCTCTAAATTTTCCCGCTGGCTATAGTCCTCTTCTTAAGGTAATAAGTACATACTTTTTCTTATGATCCATCCTTAAAAGTTAATGGTATTCTTAATGTACACTGCAAAAATGGCTTCAAGTCAATTTATCTAAAAATTAGGTTTCTACTAACTTACCCATGGTTTTGGAAAGAGTGCAAATCAGTTGCCATCTGGAAAATAATCCTGTTTTACTATGTTATTTTTGTCATTAATAATGACTAAAAATTCTTTGTGTTGTAAACTAGACAGTGAGGAACCATTTGAAGCTCTGATGTATGTATTATGTGTTTTTAGCCAGTAATTTAAACAGTGATCATTGTGTTATAATACATCTAGGCCTGTTATAAAGAGTAGCATACAGGGGCATCTGGGTGGCTCAGTCAGTTAAGTGTCTGACTTTGGCTCAGATCATGATCTCACATTTTGTGGGTTTGAGCCCTATGTCCGGCTCTGTGCTGACAGCTCAGAGCATGGGGCTCACTTTTGAATTCTGTGTCTCCCTGTCTCTCTGCTGTTCCTCCACCCACACTCATACTGTCTCTCTCTGTCTCTCTCTCAAAACTAAATGTTACAAAAGAGGACCATATATATATAAATTATTTTTAATAATATTTCAAGATTAGTTTGTCTATTATCAACATTTATAAACAAGTAAAGAAACAATTTGTCTTTTTGTTTATTATACTTTTACAGACTTTGCTTTTGAAAAGCCGATATCGTATAAACCCATCCAAAATTTATTCTATAGGTAAATCTTGTACATGGCAAAATTATTTTACATATCTAGAGCTTTACTGACATCCAAACTTCTGTATCAGTATCATTACGTAGATGTCTACTAGTGACACCATTTTGGTCCAAAGCACCATTATCTCTTTCTTGCATTCTTTTAGTAACCTCCTAAATGCTCTCTCTGTGTCTCCTCAATGCTCTCTAGAGACTATTCTCTGTCTCCTATATTCCTTCTTTTTTGAAATACAAATCACATTATGGTAGTCCTCTGCTCAAAATCCTCCACTAGCTTCCTATCTCAGAGAGAAAGCCAAAGTGCTTATATATATAGTTTTCATTATATATGACTGCATTTGAGTCATCTAGGCTACTTTTTAAATGGTCTGTTCCTGGGCGTTAGTCCAGATCAAGTGAATAGGGACTTGTGAAGCAGAATATTTTTTAAAAATCCCCCAATGAACCTGATGGGCATCTGTGTTGAGAACCACTGACAATTGTGATCTAGCTCCCATTTTTTTCTGACTATCTACTACAATCTTTCTTGCTCACTCCACTCCCGCCATGATGGCCTCCTGGCTAGTTCTCAAACTATTACTGCTCTAAGACACACACACACACACACACACACACACACACACACACACACACACACACGCATTCCTGCCCTGAGGTTAATACTTTAAATTGTTCTAATCTGGCCTTCTTCTGGATGTGTTGTTTCCTCTAAGTGGGAATCTGTGGAGACAAAGAATGTGCCAACACACTTATCCATTGTAGGTCACTCTTTGGATTCATAGAATCTCACAATTACCTTCCAAAAAAGACCTAACCCCAGTGCCAGGGCCTTCACGGTCCTCTTCTCTGGACCACCCTCACACAGGATGCCACAGGTGCAATCGCTCAGAACAACTCTCTTGGTGACCACTCTGTTTGGATCCACTGACAGTAATGGATTGCCTGAGGTAGTAAGGTCATGCATGCCCTTGCTATTCAGTTTGAAAAGTGGCACAGACTCAGGAACAAAAGTGATTGGGCCATATAGTCACTACGAGCACATCAGCAGTCAGGAATCTCTGAAATTTATGTTTGTCTGCTGCAGCATGCAGAGAGAGTAAAGGTGGGCAGGTGTCCCTGGTGTACTAAGACAAACCTCTCAACAGTAGAAGCGAAGTTAGGATGGGGAAAAAATCCTTGCCCTTCAATGGCAGGCACATATATATGACAAGAAGCAAATTCAGACTGCACATATAACCCCATCTGTCCTTTAATTATAAAGGCCAACCAACGAGGCTCTTTCTCCTTCTTCCATTTCACCAATTCTTCCTCCCTTCCGTTCCAACAGTATGCACCCAGCATACTCCCAGTATGGGACAGGATGGATCCGCTTGTTGAGCTGGTGTTGCAGTGGCTGCTGTCCCGCCCCAGCATTTTCAGTCCCCAGAAGTGAAAAAACAAAAACCTATCACATTTGTCTTGTTCTTAGCCAGGTGACAATGTAGACTTAACCTCCCTAACGTGGGTGAGGAAGGCCAGCTCTTTGTCAATCTGTTTCTGTTTAGTTTCCACAGCACAGAAGGGATTCGGTGTTTGTAGACACCTGGAAATTTTGTTTCCTGGTTACTTCAGCTTCTTACCTTCTCTCCTTAAACAGCTTTCCCCTAATGGAAAGTAGATGTTTCAGTAAGATTTAGTAGTTTTATTTTTAACTCAATGGCAATAGAAAAACAGCCATTGTTTCCTAAGGCACATGTCAAGGCCAAGAAAGCCTTTTTTGCAAAAAAAATTCAGCAGACCTCTAGGATAAAGTAGAAATCACAAACTTTGCCCGTCAAAACTTGTAGGCTCCCATCCCTAAAGTGCTGACTAGTAGCAATGGGACAGGTTCCCAATGAATCCATTACTCCATGTCCACTTCAGGCACTGCTGACCAAATCTCACATTTCATCCACGGTGCTGGTTCTGGTATATGTGGATCAGAAGTCTATTTGGAGAAAATTTATTCATTTTATAGAGGTTTGTCAGTACTGTGTCCTGAGATTTTTAGCTTCCCATCAAAACTGCACTTCAGGTGGCCATAAGAACCTAAAAGCTCCTTAATATGTCCCCTGTGGCCCCACTTTGTTCTCTGTTCCACTGGTTTAAGCCACAACACATCCTCTCTGTTGAAGAACATGTAATGCACTACTGTCAGCTTAGTAAAAATTTTGAATGGATGACCCCTCAAAATAATCCTCTTGAAGACCATTCTCTCTGGATCCACTGAAAAGAGATGGCCTGGGGCAATGAGACTGTGCATCCCATCGTCATTCTGTTTGAAAAGGAGTACAAATGCAGGAGGAAAGGTGATTGGGCTGCATAGTGACACCACCAAAGCCACATCAGCAGTCAGGAGTCTCTGAAACTTATGTTTATCCCTGCAGTGTGCTGAGAGAATAAAGGCGAGGCTCAGAAGCACCTGAACCCACATGGAAGATCAGCTCCACTTTAGCTTTCAGGAGCTCAGTGTTGCCAGGGTGCTGGCTCAGCACCAGTCAGTACTGACATCTCTGGTCATCAGCCAGTAAAGAAAATGCAGTCGTGTACTCACTAAGTACTCAACCACTGAGACAGACTTTAGACATGAAGTGTGACATATTAGCCAACCTCAGCTCCTTCAATCTCTTTTTTCCTCAATTTCTTTAAAATGTATTTCCTAGTATTAATAAAGTTCTGAAACTGAAACATCTGTGCATAATCTTGAGGAAGATTTTCCTTAGGATCCCATGAAGGTGTCCAAAAGCTCTTGAGGCCTCTGTATTTCAGAAATTGAACTTTTGCAGTGATGCTATGGGTATCTACTCCATCTGGAAACATTTCTTCCAATCTTTCTTGTTTATATTTCTCCAACATTTTCTTCCTCAGCCTCTTCCTCCACTTTCTCGTCACACACTACTCCTGTAGTCATAGTTTCACATTCTTCCCTCTGTTCCTCTTTACTATCCTCATCCTGAGATTCCTCTTCAATAAAATCCTCATGCTCATGTCGTCATTTTCACCTTCCCCACCATTTTCCACCATCCTCATACAAAATCCATTCTGCATGGTAATTTGATATTCCTTTCGAAACCTTCTTTACCACCTTGGGACTTTCCTTCAAGAAGTCGTTTGCCTCTTTCAGTTCCTCTTTAGTGGGGCAGGTTAGCTTCCTTTGGATCTGGGATAACCTCTGTTTACAAAGATTCCTGTCTCTCAGGGTCTGCCTTCATTAGGATCTTAAAGTCTTCCTCCATACCAGTTACAGCATCCGTAGCTGGTGTATAGGTGGGAAAGGCCTGAACCAAGAGGCACAAAAGATAGTAATCTCCAGTGTTGTCCCAGCCTTCCAGTAAACCAAGGAGGAAAAGGATGGAATCCACCACTTGAGCCATGTCTAACACAGTGTGCGGATCCCTGGCCTTGCAGTTATAAAACCCCTGATGTTTCAATGTGAGGCCTAACAGCATAAAGTTATTGGTGCTATTCCATTCACTTAAGTGCAGTGTTCCAGTGCCCTTATCCTGAAGCAGTGAAAGTCATCTGCCAGGGAAATCCTATTGTGCAGGGACACAACCAGTACCTGATGAGGAAGGCCATTCTTGCCACCCAACTGTCTCTTCTCTGCCAGAAAGACCCCCTTCTGCTTTCAGAGCTGGCTGGCATGGTGCCTCTAGTCTATTTTTCTGAGCTCTTGTCTCACCTTCTTGCATAGGATTTTCAGTGCTAGACAGCCCTTGCCATCCCTCTGCATGGATTCTGTAACCTGATCTGCCTGCCTTTATAAGCTCTATTCCGCAGCTTGAGGGGCCGGAAGGATGGGCCGCCATTAGCTACTCATGTGTACCCACTCAGCCTGTGTCAGTGTTTTAATCGGAGAAACAAAAAACAGAAACATTATGGGATTGTGGGTGCTGATAAAACCTAGATAAGTCTGTGGCTCATGCATTTGTTGCTATTTCTAAAGCTTCACAGTGTCCACAGTTTGGAAAGAAAAATGGATGTGACACGAAGCGAGGAGAGTGATGGCAAACTGGAATATGCAAAAGTGATCTGGAACATAGGAGGTAAAACTACCAATGTCGATGATTTAGACTTCTAGCAAAAATACTGATGCGCTTGACAATAAAACGTTATAAAAACCCATTTCCAGGCAGTGGAGAAGCTGAAAGAAGATAATCAGACAGGAGGTAAAGCCTCAGCAACTTAGCTGCTTCCCCGGGCCCACAAGGCATGTCAACACAATCTTGACAATATATGTGGGTCGCTACAGCATCTAACCTTGCTTGCTAAGCATTAACATCATTGTTTGGCTTCGCCTTCCAAATCTTCTGCAAATTCCTCTGGGTTAGGCCAACCTTTTCGCAGAACTCTGGATGGATGGGAATTCAGAAAGGAGATAGCTTTATCTGAGCTAAATCAACAGAATTCAAAATTCCATAATCAATTTTTGTCACCTGGACCATTATATACAGTATTTTAAACTTTACAAAACTTCCAAATAAAGGTAATAGCAAAGTGATACTTCATTTTTAATAATACAACAATTCCTCACAACAATAAAAAACTTGCTGATCTTTTCCCAAAGAGGACACAAATCATTTTAACCACCTCTCCTGGCTGAGCCACATTCCCCGTGATTTGCTATAACTCAGATTTTGAGACACGTGTTTAGCTTCTATTAACACTTCTTGTGTTTGACAGGAGGCGAGTGGAAGAGAGAAATACATATTTTATACATAAAGATATGTATTTATACATAAAGATATGTATTCATATTGACTAAGGAAGAAATACAAATAATATTATAGTCCTTGTTTCTGCAACTATTCCTGTGGCCATAGCTGATATTTATAATTACCTTTTTTTCCTATCCATTCACGACTTTGCCCTCAGTTACTGCATTGGCTGGTTATGTTTTCCTATCTGGTCGGGAGACCCAAACTTCATTCCTGAAGGTTCTAGGCCATTAGCAGTCCTTCTGAATTTGGATTATTATAGTTTTATATTAACTTTAATCATAAGATATAGGAGTGCTAAAAGGCACTCCAAGGTATCACCTACATTCCAACCATAATCTTCCTTATACTACTGTAAAGTACCAACTTAATTTCCCAAGAGAGTACAGTAAAAATCTAAATATTTCACCTACTAGAGTAAGATTCGTTAATTTTTGAGATTCACTGTCATTAGGAACCTAAAGTGGATAGGTGGATATTCAAATTCCAATGTATTCAAACCATTGTTGAGTCCTCTGGTGAAAGTATTCTCCCATGGGAACTAATAACTCTGTTACAGAGACTAAGCTCTGGACACTTGAGGACAGAAAGTAAAATTTCACTAGTGTACCACAAGGGGGGATAGAAATGACTCTCACTTCCAACCATGGGAGAAGAGTTGGATTAGCAAGGCCAAATGATATATTTGTTGCCTACTATACCCAAAACTCTCAATAAACATCATACTTCTCTCTTTTTAGTGCGAGGGGCCAGATGCAGTACTTCTCTTTATGAGTTATCCTAGAATACTACCACTAGAAAGCAAAAACACAAAATAAAATAAACATCATGTCTTTTATAACTTTAACTCAATTTTTAAAAAACTATTTAATTTTAGAAAGATACAGAGAGCAATAAGAAGAAGGGCAGAGAGAGAGACACACACACACAGAACCCCAAGCAGGCTCCATACTGTCAGTACAGAGCCTGATGCAGGGCTCCAACTCACAAACCATGAGGTCATGACCTGAGCTGAAATGAAGAACCGGCCACTTAACTGCTTACCTGACTGAGTCACCCAGGTTCTCCTAACTCAATTCTTGACACTGAACTCTCTCTTAAGGCAGTTAAGCAATAACTCACCTAGATTTGTACATTTTAAGTGCATCTACAATAACTTAAAGACTAATTCATGCTCTTAAAAATATGAGACAATTAGCAAATATTCTGAAAATATCCATGAATATTTCTATGTGTTCAAAATATATTGCTTTAAGAGGTTCTCAGTGAATCATCAGTGCATGACCCACTTATGAAATGAATATAATCTCCACTTGCTATTTTAGCAGTTCACAGAATGCATTTTCTTCATTCTTTCAACACATTTGTAGCTTGACTACTGGATGCCTGGCATACTGTGCAGAGTTTACAGTAACAATCAACATAGGCCATGCCCCAATTGTAAAGCAATTTTTTTTTTGGAAGGTAAGGGTGGGGGATAGGGAAAAACAGGAAATAAACAAGTAAAAATACTAGAGCAAATTTCAGATAATGTGCTTTGAAAAAAAAAAGAGTTAGAGAGTGACTCTATCTAAAGGAAGTCACTAGGGAGAAATAGGATTATTAGGAGCTTCTTTGAGGATGTGGCTTTTCAACTGGAAAGTAAGTGAAAAGAAGGAGACCATAGGATAAGAGTTCCAGTACATACTAAAGGAAGAGCAAGCTTGGCATGCTGGGGACAAAGAAACCAAGGTTAATGAAGCATAATGAGAAAAAGGGAGGGTGATGCTGGATGAGGTAGAAAAATTAGCTGGACCCCAAATATACAGGGCTTTATAGAGCATGATAAATAATCAACATTCATTATATAAATTTGATATGTTAATTGTGTTATGCATGCGATCAGCCAAATGTAATTCACTTTATAGAAACCCTTTCTTCTCTGTGACTAGACGGGACTCTAGGTGGACACAGACAAGTTAGGAAAACTCAATAGTAGCCAATATAAGACATAATGATATCTTTAACAAAATTTTATTCTTTAAGAAGAAAAGAAGTGGCTACAGGATATGTTGGAAGTGGATCAAAAACTAGGATTTATTAGTATATTGAATTTAGAAGTGAGTGGAAAGCAAACCAAGAATCTCTCCTTGGTTTTGATCATGAGCAACTTTTTACTAAGATGAAAAGCTTGGTTAGATGTAGTTTTGACAAGGAGTTAAAGAAGTGGGAAGTCATGACTTATGTTTGGAAATGTTAAATATGAGATTACTGTATGACATCCAAGTGAAGATATTGACTTATTTGAATTATATAAAACTTTTTTTGCTTTTTGTTGTTGTGGTGTAGTTGTGTTTTTTGTTTTGGTTTGGTTTTCTTCCTAAGCTAAAAACAGTATAATGCCATTAGTTTCATGTGATTGTACATCTAATAGTATAAAGTTGTATATATGAGTCTGGGGTTCAAGGAAAAGTTCAGATTTAGAGAAAGATTTGGGAAGCATTGGCATATTGATGTTATCTAAAGCCATGAAGCTAGATGAGATCATATAGAAATAAAGTGTAAATAATAAAAGGGCCCATAGCTAAGCTAGGAACACAATAATATTTATAGATCAAGATTATCTTGGTTAGGCATCCAACTTCAGCTCAGGTCACTATCTCACGATTCGTGGGTTCAAACCTGCATCAGGCTCTGTGCTGAGAGTTCAGAGTCTAGAGCCTGCTTCAGATTCTGTGTTTCCCTCTGTCTCTCTCTCTCTCTCTCTCTCTGCCTCTCCCTGCTCATGCTCTGTCTCTCTTGGTCTCTTAAAAATAAATAAATGTTAAAAAATATTTTTTAAGGGACCTTTTTATTTTATTTTATTTTATTTTTTCAAATTTAGATTTTTTTTGTGTTTATTATTATTTTTTTCCATAATATTTTATTGTCAAATTGTTTTCCATACAACACCCAGTGCTCTTCCCCTCAAGTGCCCTCCACCATCACCACCACCTGTCTTCCCCCCTCCCCCCTCCCCCCCAACCCTCAGTTCATTCTCAGCTTTCAATAGTCTCTCAAGTTCTGCATCCCTCTCTCTCCCCAACTCTCTCTCCCTCC